>NC_071310.1:6265760-6575423 GCF_027563975.2 Plodia interpunctella
TTTTATGGGTGTACTGTGGAGAATATCAATATCTTCAATGAACGAGTTATCTTACATAACTCGGCTACTACTTTATTATATGAAATAATAGTTTCTCATCATTTGTGGAGGTATGATATGATTGTTGTAATTGTAACCCGTCGGCCGCGGCACGTTCCGGCGTCTCCGTCGTACGCAACTCTGTCCATTAATAATGTAGGGTGACAACGACACAGGTGCGCTCGCTCGCTCGCGATAAACGCCCCGCTGCATAATTGAAGACGTGTGCCTACATAGCGCTTACGTGACTCCTTCTATCTTCTAAGTGCGTGAAATCAACTTGAATCGGTTTAGTACGATGGATCATTTTCTGATCATGTGAATATTTTAGATACTTTTCTTTAAATAATCATAAGTCCTAAGGACAGGTACGCTATTTGAGACAAAACTAGTCTATACTGTTCATTCTTCCCAAATTTCATTAAAATTTGCTAGGTAAAATACATAGCAAATTTTAATGAAACTTGGCTTTCAAACCAACAAAAGTAAGACGAATTTAAATAGTTGAATGTATTATTGTTACTATAGATACGTATTTGTTTACTATAAATGCTAATGACGACCGTGCGAAGTGGAAACGAATAACTAGGAAAGCGGTCCTTGGGCTTTGTTGCTCATTGACTGAAAAAGAAACCGGAATAACGCTCAAATACAAGCAGTACAAATTGAGCCGAGATACAATAAAGATACGAAATTACTTTCTTTCGACATTGTTTTATAAACAAATACATTTTCAATTAAAAGCAAATTGGCTAAAACGGGAGACGCGAAAAGAAGAAGGCAACTGGAAAAAGAACAATTAAAATCTTAATTAAAACGTGCACCGTTAGAGGCGGTCACCCTATTTTCGAGGACTTGACCTTTGTGTTGCGTCACCTGTGACCTCGAGCTGCCACGTGGCGACTCTCCCCGCACTTTGGCAGGGGTTATTAGTTGTCACTTGTGAGAATTGTACTTAGAAACTTTCTAGTTTACATCACTGTGTGAAATCCTAAATTAATAACGTGCTGTGGCTACAAGGTGTCGCAATGTACGATATGTCACGTATATAGTGCGCCTTGATTATTTTATTTTTATTTTTTCATGTAATTTCATATATTCCTCGCTTACATGTACAGTTGGTATAAAATTATACACATTAGTCGGTATAAAATGTTTCTATAAATAGTGTAAGTACATGTACCCGGATTGGGTATCGCTAGTTTTGTCAGAAAAATCAAATCAAAAGAATATGCATGCATGTATAACATTTTGTCACTGGTTGAAAAAGAAATGAAAATAAAAAAATATAGAAATAAATATTGTGAAAATGATTCTAAATTCAGTTCAATTTAGAATCATTTTCATGAGCAATTGCTTAAAATATATGACAAAGATATGATTATAATTCAAAATTATGTCAACGTATAGAATCATATACTTCGGTCTAAAAATATTGTTAAATCTATGTCAATGGAGAACTTTTAAAAAGTTGGATTTTTATGTAACTAGCTATTATAATTTATCGCACAAAAATTTCTTTATATAAAAAAGTTTTTTATAGTTTCTGGCGTGAATACAATTTTAAGAAACAAAATAGTGATGTTAATTTGAAAAATACGTTTACGAGTTGACAAAAGTTCATTTTCATTAAGAATTACTTGAAATGTACTGAACATATTTAAACTATACCTATAACTGTTAGAATAAATAAATTTACATTACAAACATACATAACTATGACGCCTGAAAACATCAACATCTTTTTTTGAGCAGTCGTGCAAAAACAATTCCGTTTTATGATATTTGATAATAAAAAATAAAGTTTACCTCTATACTTTCCATCCATTTCATGGGGTAAGCTATGTAGGTATATTAACGAATTCGTACATTCATGGGGCTTTTATGAAAACTGACACCTGACGTACTGTTTCGATGTTTGACGGTACATTTTACATTAATATTTCTTTTTTAAGAGTGGCTTTGGCTTTCGAAATTTATCATACTAGGAGCATAGAAAAGAGTAAGTTTTACTATTAAATAATGTTATTTTATTCTTATTTCTTTCTCACTTATGAAATAAAGAGATCTACTGCAAGGACCATTGTTAACATGAATCGTAAATAACAATAGTTTCTTGAGATGATTTTTAAGACTTTAAATAAAACTCCACTACTAAAATAGATGGGAACGGTCAACAATCAAATTTATAGAAGCATTTGCATATACCATAAAACTGTGGCTATAAGAAATTTAAATTCACATAAGAGCGATCAGAATAGAGTATGCAAATTAGAATGGTCCTTTATTATTGGGGTTATCTCACGATTCGCAAGGATTGGAGGGGTCATCTTCTACACTGCATCATTTTCATTTTGATAGCCAGGACATAAACATTGCACCTTGAATACATATTAAAAACTTTAATGCAATAAAAATATATTATTTTTGTAGTTTTTACTGTTAAAAGTGCTTTTGATTATTAGTCTGTACTGTAAAAGGAAAAGACGTGATGTTTGATGTGTCAATTCATTAATTAATATAAAATATCTTGTTGAACCTGTAACAAAATGGACAATTGGATTACACAACTGTTTCATACTCCCACGTTTACTAAACCTAAGGTAAGTTCACTTATTTTCTTAAAGAAAATATTTTATTTATTATTACTTATTTTCATGCTTTTTCGTGAATTAATTTTGTATTTTTGTGAAAGTGTTAATTTTAAACTGTAGTAAACGCGTAATTTTAGTTTGAAGTGCCATAAAAGTAATTCTCTAAAAAAATACAGCACTAGCATTTATATGAAAACGGTTCTTTCCAAACTTTTATTAAGTATTGTTAAAAATAGGCAGGAAGTGTTGAGATTCTTTGCCAAGTACAAAGTTTTTAAGTAAAAGCGTGTCTCATCTTTATTCATTGTGCAACGTATTTTAATTTTTTTTGGGACCGTAAGTTGTATCAGATTATTATCTAATTAGAATCTATTACGAAAAATGAAATGAAGTAGGTACTACAAATTATTGCTTCATTTTGCCAATACTCAAATACATTTATGTTTCACCACGCTCCCATACCGTTGAAGTTAATAACCATAAAATTTAATACCAAAATCCGTTACGTTCAAAACAATTGGAACACGTGATAAAACCGAATCAGACAAAACCCTGTTTGACCAGTTTCATTTGGCTTCAATCGGCAATAATGAACAACGGCCATTAAGCCGTGTGCAACCATTTATTATGAGCATTGGCTTCCACAGAGCAAAAAAGCAGTACACTCGAGCTAACTGCTTGCTACATACATGACGTATGGCAAAAACACTGCCACCCAGGCCGCGAACATCTGCGCGCACCGCGCATTAAACTAACGAGCAGCCCTAATGGCGCCGTTAGGGCTGCCACCGACGAAAAAACCTCCAAATCAAATAAATTACATCCCGACCCAGTTTTAACATGTGTCGTATTAGTCAACTGACGGGCTTATCTGTGACTATTAATGAAGACAATATTCTCCATTGTTTTTGGAGCGCTTTTCTCGTGACTGCATCACACGCAGCTGAATTTTCAGTTACAATATTTATTTCTTTATTATCAAGTCTTTCAATAGGGAGTATTACTGTACATTTATCCCGCCAGAGTACAGCACTGTATTTTAGGAACACAAAAGCTTTGCCGCCTTTTGCTAATGTCGATTAAAACGTTTATTAGAGTACTTTATTAATCCTTTCATTATGTAAGCATTCGTTTGTGAAAATATACAACAATCAAAATATACAAAATCGTTTTTCATAAGATAAATAACTTCGAAATCTATGGGATACGCCTCACGCTGTAAAATTTTCGAGGCAGTAAGCGGTCGAAAAAAGCTCGAAACACTTTACACGTATAGACTTATTACATAATGTACTTCATACAGGTAATATCTTCAGTCAAAATCAAGTTTATATCAATTTATGACCACAGTTGACCAAATAATGCAGAATATAACCTAAAATTGTGTTATTATTTTCAGGATAATCCACTTAATTCTTTCCTTTTTCCTTTTAACTCGCACCACGATTGCGTAGAAGGTATTTTTCGTTAATCTGCAACAATATTGATAATTGGCGCTTTTTTCTTCCATTGGCAATGTTTGTGTACCTTAGTTGTACCAGTAGCGCCATCTGCGCTGAGTTTTTCGTAATATAGGGCACATTAAATCTGTAATTTTATCTGTGATTTAGAAGTTCGTAAATACCGTGTTCATAATTGTTATGAACCTAAAAAGTAATTTGGCTTAGGTACTCGTTCAAACATATTTATTCCTTATGAAATAATATATAACTCTGATAATAGCTACAGAGTTAATCGAATGACATATTGTACGTTATTTACTTGCTAACAAGACCAAGCCACAGCAGCAAATCAATACGAACAATCAACATAGATAAACTTATAAAGCAATTGATATCCAATCGCAACTATTTATAGATACTTATATTCTATCAAAAAGCAATGAATGTTCATAAGTAGGTACTTAGAAGTTAAACCCCTACAACCTGCCCCCTAGCCACCCCATTGGTCCGCAAAAATTTTGTTTATCGTGTGTCCCCTAGGAGCTCTCATAAATCCGAGATGAAAATAGACTATGTTTTACTCTTGGGTAAATAAAATACCTTCTTTTGAAACTTTTTCTACTTACTGAAATTGACAAGTAAACTTAATACCTATTGGTAAATTATGTTTGCATTTCTTATTATCGGAAAGTAGTGTATTTTTGGTGTGGGAAATGCGAAATCCCTTCCACGACCACTTCCTTCTGATCAAGGGTGAAAAGGAAATTTTTATTTAAAGATCTGCTATATGGTTATTATAATAAAAACACGAAACACGAAAGAAATTATAATAATTGTTGTGATTTTCCAAACAGCCAGTGTGAATTTAAAAAGTCTTAGCAAAACTGCCTGTACTGATGACTCGCTTGTTCAATATTTATTGCTAGCTGAACCGAAGCCCGAGACTTCGTTCCCGTGGCCGAACAATTTTTGATACGACGTCAAAATTATTAGAGCGGTTAAAACATTTTTTATATACTATATTAGGGGTCTTTCCTTCGGGCGCCAATTTCTCTATGATCTTCGATGTTTTAAATATTTAAAAACACAATGTTATAGAAATAAACTATAAAGAAGATGCTCATCAGACTGAAAAATGTTTGTTAAGGCATAATTTCTAAATTTCCTTTAATTTAGCTGGACCATCATGGGTCTACATCAGGTGTTCCAGTTTTCAAATTAATTTATACCCTAGGTATATGTGGCCCAGGCTTAATAGCTATATAACAAAAAGTTTCATTCAAATCCGTCCAGTAGTTCCGAAGATTAGCGGTACAAACAGACAGATTTTTTACAGACTAGAGTCTGCATATATTTGTTTTTATGTAAATACATATATTCAATGTACAGATTTTCATCTGTTTTATTATATGTATTGATTGGTGATTAGTAAGATAATCTGTACCGAAATTAAAAATCGCGGTCTTTATACATAAACTACTATTTTTTATTTTCCTTATATTCGAAATGAAAAGTAGTTTTTGACACGGGATAAAGTGCCTAATGTTTTCCAACGCGTATAGTTGGTCGTGCCCAGTTCGTATGAGAATTGATTCTTTCAAGCCCCGTCTCATCTATTACTTTTCAGTCAATTTCTTGTTCTTCTATATTTTTATTAATCAAATTATTTTTAGTAGACTATAAAGTGAATATGCAACTCCGGTAGCAAGTCATTACTTTGCCCAAACATGAGTCGTAAAACGACGAATGTCGACGACACGGGTGACATTAAAAACCTCCGCGCTGCGACATAAACAGGGTTTAGGAATAAATTCATACATTAAACATGGCTTTTACCGAGAATTTTAATAATTTACACGCCAAATTTATGTCACTTTTAAGAAAATTATATGAGTTTTTAATATCTCCGCTACCGTCTAGCCTGGATAAGATTACTATATATATTATAGAGGTAGACTCGACCGAACCGTGCAGTTAATAAAATTATCCTATTATTTGTACAAAAAGTAAACATTTTGAGTTTGTCTAGCTCGGCACAATTTACGGCAGCGTGGTCGCCGCGGTGCGACGGAAATCCGCAACTAATTAAAATTCTACGTGAATGAATAACTGCACTGCGCCGCAGTTGCGCCCGTGGGAATATTTCACAAATAAAATTTACACCGCTTAGAGTTTTTACTTCAGAAACTTTGCAACGAAGCGCGACAACTTTTCAGATAGATAGCGAAATGTTGCTAACTGCGTTCCCAAAACTCCATATTGACCTACTAAAATTATTTCCCTTTAAAGCAGCCCAGATTAGCAGAAGTCCATCAGAAACCATTAATTAACTTGAATATTAACGAGCGGCTGAAATCGAATATTGGCTTAAATTGCAAAGTCTGAAGTTGTGAAAACTTTGTTGATTTCACGTTTCCTATAAAGTTAAACCCCAAACAGCAAACAACTACAACAACAACAGCGACGACCGCCGTGGCCTAACGGTCATCATGTCGGACTGCTACACTGGAAGTCCCGGGTTCGAATCCCGGTCAGGTCAACATAAAAAATGATATTTTTCAGATTGACCTGGGACTTGAATGTTTATCTATATGTATATGTTATAGAATATTGTATCGTTGAGTTAGTATCATATAACACAAGTTTCGAACTTACTTTGGGGCTAACTCAATCTGTGTCATTTGTATATACCTTACACAAAACTACCTAAAGATTAATAACCAGCACCCTTGTTTATTCTAATGTGTGTCCAAAGTCAAAAATTTTATTAGTGATGTGGGACAACGTATGCAGGCGCGTGGTTTTGACTACGTGTTGGTTATTGGTTCAAAGGATGTAGATTACCGTTCAGTGAAAGAACGCAGCAAGCGTAATGGGCTTGTTCGGGATGGTTTTAATCTTTTTATTTTCCAATTAAAGTAATTCCTTCTTTCCAGGCCCATCAAGCAACTCAAAAGTCAGCCAGTGGGAGCGGCGGAAGCTCAGCGGCGAGCGGCGCGGCTACCTTAGCGGCAAGGCTCAACGAGGCCAAGCCAGTGGAGTGCAACCTTTGCCATCGCAAGTTCAAGAACATCCCGGCACTTAACGGACACATGCGGTTACATGGCGGTTATTTTAAAAAGGTAACGGTTACATTTGACCACTATTTGATTTTTATTTTATATGTTTACCAAAACTGTAACATAAATAAATGTCCATATCGCAGATATCTCATAATATAATAAATAACATTTAAATATAACATAAATAAGTAGATTTTTTGAATTAGTACTTATTAATTGAATCTTTATACATTGAACTAAACTTTATAAAAGGAAAATGATTGAATATTTATTTTGATATTAGTCTAGGAACGAAATAGAAATTTCCTTTATGTGAACTTGTTCTCAGAAACGGCACGTGCAAAAGTTAACAACTGGAGCAAAGAAGCGCGAAGTTTTGTTTCCCTTTTAAATCTGAAACATTCGCGAAAGGCATTAATTAAATTGCCCGTATTTCAGGACTCGGATAACAAGAAACTGGATAAGAAGGAGTCGACTGGCCCGCCATTGCAGACTGCCTCCGTGTCAGTCAGAGCTCTTATCGAAGAGAAGATCATCAGCCGACGAGGAGCCACGGCCACAGCGTCTACTAGTTGTAAATAGATAACTACATACCTATCATAAATATGTTTGCTACAAATTTATTTTGTGGTTCGCACGCATATATGTGCTGCAAATTTATTTATTTCCATATTAAGCAAAAATAAATTTCGAAAATTCCGTGTGATTATAAATTCCATTTTCGCAGACATCCTATCCAATCAATCAGAGTAAAACTGCCAAACAATAACTCCCACACGATACTTTATTTTTTAATTATTACATCGTTTTATTGGATTGCTACTTACAATATAACAGTCCGATTTTTTTATTTAGAGGTCTATCCTTTTAAGTCGACATTGAGCTTAGAAGCGTCACAGCTCAGATAAAAGTATTAAAAAAATCTTATGGAAACACTAAGTGTTGCCACGTCAGACGAAGGACTATTGCAGACGATTTCACTATTTTATCTCTAAGTTCACTATTTTATCTCTAAAAAGTAACTATTCTAGTCGTGATGATCTTCAGACACGATAATAACTTTACTTTGCAAAAGACAATCTACTTTGTTATATAGGTTTAAATAAATCCTATATTATAAAATTCTACGTATTCAGGTACAATCACGGAAGCAGCCAGTTCCCGAAGCGGTTTCGTCGCGCCAGCTCCGCCGCCATTGTCCAGCTTGCGCACTTCATCATCACCGGTGTCATCCTCAGCCACGTCACAGTTCGTGTCGCCCCGTGCACCACCAGTTGTCACCATCGCCACTAACGTCACTTCCAATATGACTGTAGCTCATAGGGACTCTACGCTTATTGAGTTGTTGAAGAAGGGGAACACGAAGGTTAGTTTATTTTGAAATCTTGAAAATGTATGGGTTTCCGATGAAGTATAATAAAAATATTACAATATGTTTTTTAGATAACACAAAATCGTTTATAAACAAACAATTATATTTCAAACGCCCTTTCTCGTTATCACAGGTTGTCAAACGCTCAGCATCAGATCCTGGACAATCATCACCGCAACAAGATTTTACTTTTCGCCCCGAACTGTTTGGAGTCTCATTCAACTCCGACGACGGTTACTTCTCGCCAGCTCTGAATGATGACACCTTCCAGTTCACGACAACGCCAGAACATCTAGAAGACCTGGCTTCTTTGGAAGACTATGCTACAGTAGCGGCATCTATACGAGAGCGATCACCAGTGACATTTCCATCTAGTCGACGACTTGCGGCTGTCCTTAACTCTCCTTTGCCGGAATCCTTAGCAGACTTTGGGGCTTGTCATGGAGGATCTCCAGTTCCGTCGCCAGGGATGGGCTACACCGCAAGTTCACCAGGGCTGTCGTACACGACGGGAGATTCACCAGGATTGGCATACGCTGCTTCGCCTGGTGGAAGCTATTCAACGCAACCTGAGCCTTCCCCGGGCCTGGGCTATCCCACTCCACCAGCCTCTCACGACGCTCACTCACCAGCGCACACAGTACCGAGAGCGTCGTCTCCGTTGTCTGCAGCGTTCTTTACTGCCACTATGTCTAGTCAAGAAGAGGTAATTGCTGATACAAATATTTGCACTCTTTTATACAACTAACAGGTAACCATATTCCTCAAAAAATACAACGACTTTATAATAAATCGCAGGTGGAAGAAGCTTTAGAAGAAGTTCTGCCTGAAGAATGCCGGTCACTAGATGCCTATACCTTAGAGCCTTCGCCGACGCCCAGACGGATAATGCTGAACTCAGAAGACCCATTGCTGTCGAGTAGTCCACGAGACTTCTCACACCAAAGGCCTGCTCGTCGACATCGCATGATGAGCTCTATGAATCAGTGGCAACACGATGCAGGTTCCCTTCAGGTATACTACCACTATATTTGAAATTGTATTTTATTTAATATAGCGTTGAATATCCGACGTTAACGCGTAACACGTCACCAATTGTATTCAATAGAATTAGTATGATAATATCACAATTTAATTTAATAAGATTAGTAGTTCGACAACCTTGCTAACAAGGGTAAACAGCCGCCAACGTTGACAATGCAGTCAGGGTTGTCGCAAAATTTGAAAGACGTGACGTATGTATATTTTCAATAAGTTCTGGCCCTTTATTTATCTCCCAATGCTTCATAAGGAGCATTGAAAATGGCCGTCCCTCCCCGCACCTCTCACACCCCCACGATTATCCTACGTTAAGGCATTAGAAATTCGAATAAATAGGTTGTTTGGCTATGATAATATTAATGAACGACATTGTAGGTGTGCGTAGAGGGTCGAGACACCGTGCCCGCGGTGTTCCTGAGCCCGAGCAGCGTGCCCGCGTCGCCGCGCCGCAAGCGCCGCGCGTCCCCCGCGGGCCCCTACCGCTCGCGCATGCGCCGACACAACACCCACTACACGCCGCAGCCTATCCTGCCTCCGGACAGAGAGGGGTCCGGGCTGCTAGCTGAACTCATTGCTGGTAAGGAAACTAACTTCTGTGATAGTAAGATCTTTATTTATGTTTTTCTATGAATTTTACTGACTTGAAGGAGTCTAATGTCGATAAAAGTAGACATACAAAAGTAAGAAGTTTTGTTTCACACCGCAGCAGATCTTATTTCAGACCACCGCTTTGCTATATATATGTTTGGTCTAATGGTTGACTGGTAGAGAATGCTTTATGGCATTTCACAAATTTTTTATAATGTTGTACAATAAAATGTCTAAAAAAAGACAAAAAACATTTGCACAATGTTAACTCTTGCAAATTATCTGATCATTATCATCATCATCAACAGTCATTTAGTCGTCCCCACTGTTGGGGCACAGCATGGGCATAGACTAAAAAAATCCTAGCATCTTCTCACCAATGCATATCTACAATATTTTTAAACAAAAGTCCTAATTCCAGGCCTACCATCATCAGAAACAGACGTGCTATCTCAAGAGCCGCGACACCCGCAGATCAACATTGGCCGCGACCACCAAGCAGAGATACCAGAGCTGTATAATGATCGCATCGACCTCCATCGAGCGCCCGAACAGTTGCTCTGGGATCCTGGCATCAACGACTGCTTAGATGATAACGAAGGTCAGTCAAATGTCCAATACGTAGTCCTCGGCAATGTTCTTGGTCAGTTGTCTTCAAGATAGATCTGAGATACCACTAGCAACATAATGGAAATGTTCAATTCAATCCGAATTCAATACAAAATGATGTGAATTATTTCACATATGTACAACTAATATTTTAAAAGTTGTGTATTCTAGATTTAACCAAACGATTGTAAAAGTGAGTGACTTTGTTTTGTTCGTGTTACATTGTCATTATCACAGTATTTTTTCATTGGTGTTTCAAACAATAGAAGGGCCTTCGAATAGTCACCAAAATCAAAATTAAGTCTTCTACCCTTATGAAAAGAGTGTTCCCACGCAGTGCGCATGTTCATGGAGCTGGCGATGTGCGCGGCGATGCCGGTGGGCGGGCACACGCGCGAGTTCGCGCTGCAGACGCTGGGCGAGTGCGGCGGCGACGTGCGCGCGGCCACGCTGCGGCTCATGGCGCGCGCCGCCGCGCCCGCGCTGCGCGAGCCGCGCTGGACGCCCGACGAGCTCGAGGCCTTCCTCGCCGGCCTCGCGCACTACGACAAGGACTTTTACAGGATCGCGCAGCTGGTGAGACACATTACCTACGCCTTGATCAAGTCAGACTTAGACATATAAAACACCAGCCGAATTTTAGCCGCTTTGAATACTCGTAATTTTTCAAAAAATTACGAGTATTTGTTGTCTCTACTAATTGCCGCAACAGGTGAGTATGTAAACTTAAAAATTTATTTGTCATTCCATTAGGTATATTTTTTATGGAATTTGATTTGTTCCATGTTTGTACATATACACACACGGTAAGCTCTGTATATGGATAGGATACATAGGATCTTATATGGATCGGATGTACGTTGTATACACGCAGCTGTTGGATAAACTATGTTGAGACTTAGAAGTACTTTTTAAAATCTACATATGTATTTTTCTGTTATCGCAGGTACGGACAAAGGACTCGAAGCAGTGCGTGCAATTTTACTACTTCTGGAAGAAGGTGACCAAAGACTACAAGACACTGTACCTCCGGAGCTGGATATCGGAGCAATCATCACAAGTAAGCAACGCAAATATCGGCCTACAGCACTTTGTCTTCAAACTCACTGAAGCGTGAAAACTTAGGGTATAAATAAACCACGTCACTTGTATCCAGGGTTCAGTCCAGGCGCTAAACTCCGCAACTTCGTCGACGATCAATACTTCGTGCTCGCCGTCGTCTTTCGACAGCGAGGAGTTTCCATGCAAGATTTGCGGGAAGTAAGTCCGACACTTGCCGAAGTTTACCGAATGGAGCCGAGTAATGTGCCTGCTTGAATTATGTCGACGCGCAAACGCAATATAAAGGGAAACACACTCCTTCGATAAATAGCTTCTGTGTTCTCTCGCCTCACACTTACGGTTTAGCAATTTTTTTTCTAGGTACTAGGTCTTTACGTTTTTTTAGCATTCATTTATGATTTACAGATGTAATCAATACTTCTCTTCTACACGAAATTGTATTTTGAACTTATTCACAGGTGTTATAAAAAATATATATTGAGTTAAGTAATACTTTCATATAAAATTTACTTGGTAAACCGTAAATGTGTAAAATTGGGTTAAAAGGGTTGTTCGCGTTAAGAATATAGTGACTTCTCGGTGAAGCAATATTTTTTCCATTTCATAATAACAAAATATTTTGAAAAATAATTACTTAGTACTTTCAAAACATTTTATAATAAGGTCTTAGAATAATTATAAAAGAATAAATAGAATACGGTAATAAATAGTTCTTTATTTTCATTTTACGATGTCTCTGATTTTTAACGCGAACCTAAAATCGGTTAATCGCCTAAATTGCCTTTCGTGCATGCTACGAAATAAAATGTAAATTAAGGTTATACATATTCTATATTTCACAACCGCTCAAAAACTAATGTTTATCGATGAGAATATGTTTAGTATTCATTATATAACAACGGTGGCCCAACAAATCTTTAGTTATAAACTAACATTTAAAAAGTGTTCAATGTATACTGAGGGTTACTCCCAAAATTAAGATAACAGTGCTACGATGCTATAATTGCTACGAAGCTACGAAAGTGTTGTTTTCTATGAAAGATCTACGAACTGCTACGAAATAGCTTACTCTTTGGAAATAGCGTTCTACTATATTTGAACCAAAACAATACTAAAATTTTGAGAGTACCCTTCTTGATTGTTGGGTCGACGCAGATTTTCGATGACGATTGCATGTCAACTTAATGTTTGCGTAATTTCATGTTTTAATAACTGTTTAATACATAAAATGTAATGTTATTTGACATGATACCGTCGATGCAAATATAAAAATTATATATTTAGCGAACACAAGGTCTACAAGTAAAGAATAAAATGAGCCTAATTTTCATCGAATAGATTTAAAGTAAATATTTATCGAAAGAAATAAGTCCGTGCGTCTAGTATCATGTTGAATAAATTCTAATTATTTAACATCGATCAGTGTAAATAGCAATATAACGTATTTTTATTATATAACGTTTAAGACCGTGAATTTATGTCCATTGAATAGGGAAATTAATGGTATATCTATATTTTATTTATAGTACTTATTAGGATATAATCAAGAAAGGTTTTGTGTATTAATGCTGTATGTATATAAGTTTTGTAGTACTAACGCTTGACGCTTTGCTTCGCAGCGATTCTGCTTATCTTTTCGCTTTACTTTTCTTCTGTTGCAGTTTTTAATAGTGCCCCTGTTATGTTTCAGAGTATTTAACAAAGTAAAAAGTCGTAGCGCGCACATGAAGTCGCACCGGCCACTCGACGCCGAGACCAAACGGCCTAAACTCGAAAAGCCTTATGAAAAGGTCGAGAGACCGGATGAGAGGCCCCACGCGACGGCCGAATACCAAACTAGACCCACGTAACTGTACCGACTCCTTGCGCACTCATGCGACCCTCTCTTGACACTCTCATACCTCCCGCATTCCCCCTCCCCTCCCTTTGTCTAATTTTGTCGCCACTTTAAGCAGCTTTGTCACAGCGATTTAAAAAAAAATTATGCATACATTAAGCGCAAATTGTTGACTGTTGAAGTTGAAGTACTACTACTGTACTACTGCACTGGATCTTAGATGCTCTTTCGTGATTGTCTTGTTTCTTATAGCCGAATAACTTTGTCCGGATGATCCTATCCGATTTATACCAAACGAAACTTTAATGGTTTTTCTCTTTAATCTTTTCCTATAATTCCATCAAGTTTATTACCTAGATTAGTACAGAAACCTATACACAAATAATCAGAAAAGTGGTTTCTTTTGTGATCAAATGCAAAAATGCGAATCAAAGCAAACGAGATAATTTAACCCTTCCCTGCGCCCACGCACCCCTCACCTCAGACATGAGTGTCTCGCTCGGACTCGGAGAAATGCTGAATCACGCCAAGCATTTACTATGATTACAAAATAGATTATAGATACAAAGTGATCTGAGAAGAGAGCAACGTAGTGACTAGTAGCTAGAGAAAGAATAGCTTTGGGTATATTAAACGGATTGCCTAATAAATAATACTATTTCGAAATTCTCGTAATGCTAAGCTTGAAGAGAGCGCATAAAGATATTTTGTATAACGATTGATATAGATAGGTAGTTCTTCGTAAAGTTTTTATATGACAGACTTCTTAATGTGACTTGCAAGTGTGATGTTGTAAATAATAAACAGTAGATCATTGTTAACGCTACGGTTCATGATGGGCGAGCACTTTCGTTCTATGTAATACGAGTATATAGTTACGTATGATAAGTCGTGTAGTAACTACACTACCTCGTTTATATATATGTTGAGTTTTGCGAGCCCAGCTCACTTTATAGCGTCAGATCTTCGCGGTGCGAGTCTATCTGGCGCTTTACATTTGCTTGTTTGCTCATTGTCATGTTATTTATTTTGTATTACTTTTACCTTTTGTTCTTTTTTTTCTAATCTTATTAGAAAAATCAATGCGCAAATTCTTTCAGGCGTATTTATTGTAGTTATATTAGTTAATATGAATTCAATTCAGGATCCGAATCTACTAGTCACATATCGACGTTATTTCTGCACAAATTTAAATAAATTTTCTAAATATTATTCGTTGTGTTTGAACTTCTATGAAATTAGGGTCAAGTCATCAAGAAATAATATATACATCAAAAACGGTATACAAAAGACAAGCATTAATTTTCCGTCCAAAAATACCGTTCAAATAGAAAGCGAGACCTACTACTCAATTTTAGTAAATCTTAACCACAAAGTGCTCACAATTTGACCTTATACTTTCAAAGAAGTCGACTAACAAATACAATGAAGGGGATATTTTTTTACACAAATATTAAAATGCTCAAATATTCTATATTTTATGTTGGTTATATTATTACGTAGTTTCTTGTTGATTGTTCTGAATACGCTATAATTTGAAACTTAAATGTAGTTAATTTTTTATGATGTAAGTACATTTTTTCTATATATTTAAATGTGAACTAAATGTGTACCTTCGTGTTGTGATATATGTACTGTTTATTGATTCAGCAAGCTGTCTATGATTTGATGTTAAAGTTGTAGGGCAATATATTTACATAGTTGCTCAAAATCTACAAAATGTACACTGCCTGATACGGCCGATAAGATTCACCGTGAACGTTGTTCAAAGTATTGCTCTCCCTTTCTATCACGTTCGACTGTCGAATAGATTAAAAAGGGGGATGAAATGACATCTTTCAACAGCGTTAACCTGATGAAGCACTGTGTATTCCACTGCACCCAAAATTTATCTCTTGTGACAAAATTTCGTGGTTGTGATGTTTATTGAACGACTCATTTATTGTCTTCCGAAGTACTTAATTACTTCAATTTCTTTTGGGGCAGTATTCCTTAAAAAAGACATGTTAATACAATTTATCATTTAGTGTTATTAACTATCCCTTTAGACTAACATATAGTAAAGCGTGTGACGCTTTTAATATTATAATTGTGACTCGATCAAATTGTGTTACCAAAGAATGAACTGTTAAAAATGCCCTAATATATTAAGAATTATTTGGAGTTTGTAGAGCCGACCGAATGTCCTTGATATGTCACGGCATTAAATATGTTGAATTATATAGCCTTCTAAACTCATTTTATTCTACGTTATACTAAACTTAGTTCATTTTCCTTCCACGAGTACCTGAAGACTTCCCGAACGACACACAGCCTTCTGTGTCCTAACGAGTGACTAGATTTACCTAAAATATAGGGATAAAATAAAAATTACGCCATTTAACTATATGACTAACTTGTGTGATTATTTGGTTGTGTTCTATCTTAACACTAGACAATTTCTAACGGTAAATTGATTAATTTAACTTCGAAATCGCCAAAACGAATGCCAAAATGTAATTAAGAAATCGAAATTTAGGTAGACAAGTATAGCACCGTTAGAAATACTTCGTTTCTTTAGATTAACTATGTGGAGACTTACAAAAGCAGTAAAAAGTAAGAAAATATTTTAATTTTATCTGGAAACTGGCCCTAAAATACCACGTTTGAAGTCTACCACAAGACTAGATGCATCGAATTAAAAAAAAGCTTAATTCATTTGTTAGTCAGAACATTAAAACTTATTTTCGTAAAATAGTTATACTTAACGACTTACTATTTGTAAATATTGAATATTTTTCAAATTAACTTTATTCGCCGGAGATAGTTCTATTCTATGCCATAACAATTACAATTTATTAAAGACAAAATCCCTCCAGAGATAATTTATAACAATACTCTTAGCTATTAAGACTGAAAGGTACTCACTAAAATCTTTAACTAATATTATTTCACAAATGTTAGATCCTATACTTCGTTATTTATTTATGGTTTATTATTGTTAGTAGATAATCATGGTGTCACTAACCCATTCCATGTGCCAAAACGTCATACTAGTCAGGGTATAACTTTACAAATTATGCCCTAATTAATTTATGTACCAAATATAAGCGAGGTCGGTGCGAGACCGTGGCCCTCGAGCCCTTAGATTTCATTAGGAAATACCGCTGTATCTTATAGAAATTATCCACACAAATATTAAGTATTAAATTATAAGATCGAAGTTAAACAACCTAATTTCAACTTAAATATAGAAGTGCCTTACAATTTAATTTTTATACATTTATATTCATTTGTTTTCGTCATAATCACATCTTATCAGTAAGCACTGGAAATTGCATTTATTTGTGATTCACTGTATGCCAGTACGGAGTCGACGTCATTCGTGGATCAGTTTATTTCTTTATTCTCTAAAACTCGTTTCATAGACGTGAGTTTGAAGAACATCACCAGACTACTGGAAACGACAGTTATTTATAAGGTAATAACGTAAAAATATGAAAGTCTACCGAATCTAATTATTTATCAATCATATATAAAATAAACAGCTTTTACAATCTGATACAACAATAACTACAAGTCAATTGAACGGAGTCTCTAATAAGAAGTATTACTCAGGATACAGCGACATCTACAGTTATACCACTTTATGTTAGCTTAGTCATCCGATGTTCTTGGTTCCCTGGTCCCATTGCGGCACATAGTGTAAGTACTTCTGTATTTGTGTCAACATTTAAAAAAATATGAAATGTAACTATAGTATATTTTGTAAGTCTAAATGGATATTATATTCTTCTAATTTTGTATCGAGTAAAGAGTGTCAGGCGCCGCAGCCGCCCACTTCGATGTATTATTACGTACCTAATACGTATTGAATCTGTATTATATCTATTATAGACGGTAAATAACGAGTGCCAACGCACCAAATTGATATTACACTCTGTGTTGTGATTTTGAACGTCTGTACATTACAAAAATCTTTGAAATACTATGGAATTTGTAGACACATTTTTAGATTAGCACAATTCTTCGCGTAGACACGTTAGGTCAAAGTTAAGCATGTAGATTAAACATTGATTAGATTAAATTGGAAGTGTAAGTGTATGTATGGATATATTCATTGTTATATTCGATCAATGTGATTGGTAATGAACAACGACTAACTTCGGAGTCCTGTCCCTCCCTCTCTGGACGACTATTCACAACTTCGCATATCCTTGAAACAATAAGTAATAAAATAAAACTCTATTATATATATTGATAAATTTATTAGGGTAACTAATTTTTTAAGACAATGACTATTACGTGATCTTTTAGATTGTCTTTATTAATAAATATATGGTGAAGGTTTTGTCAATTCGTTTTTATTTTTTACCCATTCCTTTTCCCCAGTCATCACTGAAATAATCTTGAAAAAGTTATGGTAATTGGAATAAGTTTCTTTTAACAACAACAAAACATTGGCTAGTTGCATTAGAAATTCGAATCTACTACAGGTGCTTCATTAACACTTAAATGAAACAAAGTATGTTTTCTCCATCTGTTTATTAAGAACATTGTGATCACAATGAACAACTTATCTACAGATCGATAAAACTCTGTTACTAATACGAAAACAAAGTGTGCTGGAAACCACAACATAAAATACGAAATAGTTCAAACATTCACCAAATAATACACGTTCAATAAATTAAAATTTAAAACTTCAATTTCATTGGGTTGGTTAACTACCTAGTTACAATTCATTCGTTTATAAAACAGTTTTATTGGCAAATTACAAGAACATTTATTTCGGATTAAGAGCAAATAGATCAAATTTTTCTTTTGGTCTAGTTTTTACACTTTACAGACTTTAAACTTATTAAATATTACGTTGGCTTATTTCAAGAACTCATTAATGAATTTCTAGAACTCAAAATGAGAACTTGCAATAAGCTGCGATTTTTCTACTATGAACTATGAAGGCAATCTTATACATACAGTAGATATGATATCAGTTAACCAACCTTTTAAAAACACCAAATAATAAGACATTCTTTGATGAAATTTACGCTCCGCTGCGCTGCTCTGTGACTATGTTCCACTTTTAATGAAAGAGTAGCAATAATAATAACAATATGTTAAATTACAACATTATGTTTTCAATCTACTGATGGATTCAGATCCAAATATTTAATTATAATTGTTTCTTTGCTCCATGTTGTTACGCGAACAGCGGACCTATCATATCAATGACGACATCTGTCAAGTATCAAACTTTGGTACTCTATCAATACATATAACAAAGACTCACAAAAATATGATTGCATTTATTTGACAACGACTATGTATACACCCTATTAATGGCATCAATATTGAATTGGCTAAAATAAGTGAAACTAAACTTTGTAAGTACTTACTAAAATGAAGCGAGGTATTATTATATCATTCTTAACAAAATGTCTCCGTTTTCAAATCTAATATGACTATTTTTATGTTTACAATGAAGAAAAAATTACAGCACCGTGAGATATTATTATTTGTGACACTCATCAACCCGCCGACACTGCAAACTAAAAATAAAAGGCTATATTGTCCAGCATATACTATTTGTCAAACGGAGACACGGCAAATATTTATAATTAAAAACACAGTGACATAATAGGGTGATAACGAGACAAATAATGCTAAATATTTAATTATATTTTATAACATACAAATGGACGTAGCAATTACTTTTTTTTTCGATATTTACTATGAAATCATGAACTGTGCGACGTGATGTGTTGTAGGTTACAGGAATAATGTTTTTAAAAATTAAATTATTAAATGATTTGTATGTTTAAAATAAACACAGACTGCACCTATTATTGAAAGTATTGATCTTAAAATAATGAGTAATTAACGAAATGAGATATGAATATTTCCAAAATTCATGCCAAAATAAAATCAAAACATACGACACATTTCTGTGAGAAAAAATAAAACTTAAAAAAATTACGTCTTATCGATAATAATTATTGAAAACGTGCATTTGCATTTTATTAAAACAAAAGTGAAAATCTTAAAGGATATTAAAATGGGTACTGAACAAAAAACTGTATTAATCAACTGTAAAAAAAGACGCTTGTCCTTCTTCATCAACTAGTTAGGTAGTCAAATATATCTGAAAATCTCAGTAAGGTGAGAGTCGACTGCCCACAAAATAACGTTCAATAAAAGTGAGCTTCAAAGCGCTCACTGTGCACATACTTTATATTGACACTACGGGAATTGTAAGCAAGCAACCCGCCACTTTGTCAATCTAATGTATATCTACAGTCAACGCAATAAATCTTAAATTTCAATGAACATAATTTTGCCTGGTTTCGGCATTCGGCTACAACCTAACAGTTGGATTACAATTTAACAAACGTTTAGTAGTTACGGCCGACTAATAATTACAAATTAGTCCTACAATACAACACTCGCCCATCCACAGATGTAACACCTCGACCAAATTCAACTAAACCGCCTACAAACTTTAAGAAACTTCTACCTAATGGACTAAATACGGATTGGTGTCAGTCATTTGTATTATAAATCAGTGGTAAGGATGCAACGATTGCTAGACACACATTCACACATTAACTTTCCATATAAAGATCTCTGTATAATTTGTTGAAGATTAAAACCAGGGGTAGCATAGCAAGAGTTGTTTCGAGAACGAAATCATGTCAAATTATTTTACATATCAATATTTATTTTAATGAAAAATGAACAGCGCCTCTATCTTACGTGTTTTCATATGTATACATTTCAACGATTACGTTCTCGCAAATATTCGTGCTGGGATAATAGTTATAAGTTAATATCTGCAAAATATTTCAAATATCGGTCTAATTAACAATAGAATGAACTGTATTTAAATTTTGGCTACACAACCTTTTTTAATACAGAGAAACCTATGCATCTCAATACACGGCTGTGTTATGCTATAATGAGTCGTTTTTTTTATTTATGAAATAACAAAATTACAACTTGCATTTTTTTACTTTTTTTTTTACATTTATGTGATCATACACAAATAATTGCAATGTTACAAACGTAGGCAGACTTTATAATTTCGAAACGGAAAATTAATTTAACCCTTTAAAAGCTAGTTTAATGATAACAATGACTGATTTTTGATTTTTTCATTTTTATTTTCAGCAAATTACGTTTTTTGACCCAAACGTACACAGAAACACAGGGTACCTTCTCGCCGTTGAATTAATTTAAAACTCTGATTAAATTACTCATTATTACATAACACAGCCTATCCAACAAAAATTTAAATAATATCCACGCTACGCAAAAGAGTCACGGCAATATGTGGAACTATCAATAACCAATCCGTAAGTTGTTATTGTCAGCGACAGTGACTGGAGTATTTTTTTGTGGCGCGACGCAATATTACTTAGATTTCCGTGGCCTACCGAGACATTCTGTATCTCAATCAATGTACGTATATATTGGTGCAACTCGCATATTTACCACTGATATGGAACGTCGAATGTCGCGGGTCACTCCAGCCGACCCACTTTCTTTCCCTTCACGATCGTTGGCTTGTTTTTAAGTAGGCCTTTTCTTCTTTTTGATGTCTAAAAATAAATAAATGACAGGTAAACGTTTTATTTCATTCAAATTGTAAAGGTTGATTTGAACCAAGCGAGCGAATCCTCATTTTGTTTAGACAACAACAGTGGGGATAGAATGAGCATCGCTCGCTTGTGTAAATGCACCTTCATGTATATATGTTGTTGGTAATAAAGTTTCTACAACAAAAAGTACTAACAAAAAAAATATTATTGAAATGCAGTTAATAGGTTGTTACGATTCCATCCTAAAAAAAAGATTCACTGCACTGCAATGTAAAATTACATTCTAAATTATATATGTATATAAAATTGTATTACTAAGATGATATTAGAACATTATGATATATAAAGTGAGTAATTATATGCAACTAAATGAACACACTGTTAAGAGCACTGTGAAATCTATACATAGCCGATATGGAGTGAGGCCTGTACACAACGCCAACCTAGCCAGCTAATAGACAACAATAGCATTCCCAAGGAGGGTTGAAGTCAGGCAGGCGACCAATTATAAAATCACATCACCATCATCTCTAGAGTCCTTTAAGGAGCCCAGAGTCTGTCCTTCTTTTTCTGCTTGGGACCAATGCCGTGTAGATTCATTTGGTACAGTATAATAAGTCCGATTTGACTGAGAGAGAATAAGACTTGAATTTGAATCCAATTTCCCGCGCGTTTACAGACCCCACAATGACTCATGCACTATGTATCTACAAACAAATACACACATAATAATAACACTACCTAGATAATTAGCGTCACAATGTTACTATACCATTGGTCCCGCTCCTAACGCAGGCTGCAATAGATTCGAACATTAAACTTCACAAATAAAATCTTGTCATTGCCGTAATAATATATTTATATGAACACTAAATTAGAATACCAACTGCTTATTACAAAATTATTGTACCTTCACGTTTTAATTAGTTAGTAATTAATACGTAGAACGAGAAAACTGAAAGAGAAACAATGATTAGAAACACGAGGAGATATGGGACAGAGCGCTAACATATGTTAACATTTATGGACATGTTGTTTTTTTGGTTTTATGTTTATAAGTTTAAAATGTTTAAAATTTATAAAATGTTTTAGGTTATTTACTTTAGATAGACTGTAAATTATGACGATATAAATTAGTAGATTAAACATCAAGATAGTAAAGCTAAGCATTTTAGAAGAAGCGTAACGTACATCACTTCTTTATTCGTGACGGGGTAGACCGAGCCAACAGTAGCGAAACTCGAAGGCTTTTCGCTGTTTGGCGGGTTTATTAGCGTAATAGGGATTAAATAAAGACAGGTTGCTAGCCAAACGCCTTAAAGATAAATCTCATTTTTTTTGCCCTTTCCCTTGATTTATTTTTACAATCTGCGCGAGAGGATAAGCAGCTGGTGCATTTTATGTGTTTCTACTTCGCTCCCAGACCAGTATGAAGACAAGAGACGAAACGTTAGTGTATTAGTTAGATCGGCGGTGTAATGTCGCTTTACTGGCGAGGTATGTACGTGCTTTTCATTTGATTGATTGTGAGGAAATTGACAACAATATTATAAATAAGCATTCTAATATTCGTTGATGTAGATACGATCTGTTTATATTACTGATTACTTATACACTGTTCAATGAAGATTTTACTTTTATGCTCTATAGCATTTTGTACGAGATTTTAATTTAAGCTCGTTAGCAAAAGAGAAAGTCCTAGACGACAATTTCACTTTATGCTCTAGACTTCTTCTTCAAAACTTGATCCTCATCATTTAGTGACTTTTAAAAGGGATTTTTTTATTCATTTGAAACAAATTTAATGCTCTATAAAACGACAATAATCTATAGAAGCGATTAACTTTTGCACGCAATCACGCAAAATCAACTGGACTAATTTCGATAAAATTTGGTACACAGAAGGAACGTATACTTGTACCATAGACAAATTATTTTGAATTCAGAAATTTCTACAAGAGCGAAGCCACCGGACGTAGCTATTAATATTTTATTTATAAATTGATAATTCATACCTTCTTGGATAGGGCATTAGAAGTTTGAATCGTTCTCTTTGCTAACGGCAATCGAGGACGATTGAACTCGTCTGGTTTCTTAACTCTGAAAAAAATAACAATCTATGTATATAAAGTTATATATCCAAAACGTCATTATAGTCTGCTTCCATTTACACATATGTATGTTATTTTTTTCTGACTCGTGAAGGCGTTTTTTCCTGTTATTTCTGAACCTAGAGGAACACTTTCCTACTTTCATTCAAAACGTTTTATCTCCAATTCGCATTCATTCATTCTCGATTTTTAGATCATTGGCATGCATTTCATCATGCCTTGACGACATCAAGCCAGCATTTCTTGGGTTTGCCCCTTCGGTCAAGCCCAGACGGAAGTGGCAGAGCCAGATGAAGAATTCGCGAATGCGCGAGTTCCTCGCAGCTCGACCGCCACACATTTCACGGAGCATTATCATCTCAGTGATACGCAACTCCTATAAGTGATTTGATGACTCGTGTACTGTGACATCATCAATTAATTTAAGAACTTTGTTCTTGTTGTTGGAGCACTTTCAATCTCAATCTGTCCTCAGCCATCGATTTCACCTCCCTATATGACACGACCTCCGCCTTCTCTTTTATTTCATCTAGGAACGCCCTTGGCTTTCCTTTTCCTCTTCTTGCTTCGATGTTTAAAGTCGTCGTGTCGTATAAGGCGTGCCTATACCGTGTGTACCTGTATATCCTGACGAGCCAGTGCTCGGAGGTGTAGGCCTCCTCGAGGTACGTGAGCTGGAAGCCTCGCAGGCCGGGCAGCGCGGCGCGCGTGCGGTCGTAGCCGGCCGGGCTGCCGCCGCTGTCGTACCTGCGCGACATCACCGCCGCTACATTACGTCTTGCCGGTCACAAAGCCGGGCTGTTGTGCCTCGTTGTTTTTACATAGGATAATGTCGATGTGCGAAAATGATTCCAAAGATTAAATAATGAATGTTGTACCAAACTTATGTTCGTCGACGTTTAATCTCGTTCTGTTGGCTATTTGTGAAATATTCACATAATTGATTAAATGTAAATCACCAATAATAATTTAATATCTATGTTACTTACCTATAATATGATAACTTGTACATAAGACAATTTAACATAGTCTTCGAGGCTTCATTGTCCACTCTGTATTCTCCGCGCTCAGTGAAATAATCAGCTTCCTACAATGAAACAATAAAACTATAAGATTTCTAAATTTAAAAAAAATATCTACATTCCCACTAAATATATGTAGTTTTTTATATTTTCATAACAATAAAAAACAAGAATAACACGCAACGGCCCACACTAAGCTTGTATCGTGACTTTTTATTATTTTGTTTGTATACATATTTAGAATGGTCTTTGTTGGACCTATACTCACATGGATATCCTTAGGGTGTTCTCCCTCAGCAATGCGGACCATCCAGATAAACTTGTTGATGTCATCTCCAGAGTAGCCTATAGCGCCCCCGAATATAACCAGCACGTAGTCCACGTCTAAAGCCGTCATGATCTCGTACGCGGCGCTCTCGTTGCTCGCCATCGCTTTGCCCACTAGCGCTATGTGAGAGTTGTTCCATGTGTTGTTGTCCACTAGTGTGGTCCGGTTGCCCATGCCTGCTATCTGTTCAATTAACATTGTTTAGTTTAATATTTTCAGACTGGCTCATTCGTGCCTCTTTAAAGAAAAAATATAAAATCATTAGCTTTTGCCAGCGGTTACTCCTGTGTGAATTTCTCAAAGGAAGGGTTTCAAAAAGATTGGTTGAATAGATAAAACTTTGAGACATAACAAATAAACATACTTCCTTACATATTAATAATATTAGTTAGAATGGGATAGTTGGCCATGGTTAAAACGTTAAACAACTATTAACAAATAAAATTTGATTGAGAATAAAAATGGCCCTCACCAAATGATAATATTTTACATAAGACAAAATACAAGTGTATACAAGTAAACTAAATTTTGTATTATTATTTTAAATTAATACCGTAAACGTAGTCGTACCTGGTAACCGTAGTCCCACCAGGACATGACGCGCGCGTCCTCTGCGGTGTTCTGCGACAGCCAGCCGTACGCTTCTCTGAAGTCGTCCAATATACGACGCGAACTGCAAACAAATACTCATTTATCTAGCTACGCCCTGGGCCTTCGCTCAAGTGGGAAATCCCGGATAAAAAAAATAAATAAATAAATGTCAGATATTGATATAAAAGTACTTTATATCAAAAATATTTTAATAGTGCTGGCTCCAGTATTCACTATGCTTTTGGTTTCTGCTATCTGATTTTATGTTAAGTTAAAAAATTACAAAAATTATAACCACCAAATTTACACGGTTCATGCCTAGTTTTCAACACAATAAAGTGGCACTCACCCATCGTTGCCATAGCTAGCGAGGACGATACTAGGACTGGAGTACGCATTAGACGTGGCCCACGTGCAGTGAACTGAGAACAGCATCAGCAGGATCATGAATGCGATCAGCATGCCAGAACGCACGTTCATGCCTAGTCCTGTGTCTGCGGCCGCCGGCGTCTCGTGAGTGCGCTTCTTTAACTTGCCGGCCTGGGAAATGAGAAGAAAATCTTAGATATTTAAGATTAAGAGGAAAACAACATCACCCCAATAATCGTATGTTTATTTATATTGTTACGTTCAAATAATGGAAATTTAAAAAAATAAACATTCCTACTATATTCATGGAATCCTCTGATAACATAACATAAAATATTTCAGATATAAAATTGAAGGTATAAGACGTTAATATGGAAAAGTTGGAACATGAATTAACGCGGAAATAATAATATTTTCTAAACAAGCATACCAGGTACTTTTTCTGACTGACACTAGGTTAGGTGAAAATAAATTCTTTCTAAAATAAATAAAGCTATATCTTCCCAGCAGTGGCAGTTTTGAAATGCTATTAGTTTATAATGTTGAGGAACATTATATAATTTAAAATTTTAAGTGAACAACTTCGACTTTGGGATAAGAGACAAGATAAGAATAGGACTCATTCCATACACACACTGAACACACGTCATACTAACACATTACAAGATAGCACGTATATCACAATAGAACAAAAAGATAGACAAGCAATACTTGCCTTGTCATACAAGTTCTTGGACTCATCATTCTCAACCTGCTGAGTGGGCAGCTCATCCTCTCGCAGCACCAGGTCCAGCATGATGGAGAAGGCGACGCCGGCCAACACGCACACTACCGGCGTCAGCGTCAGCATCAGCCGGACCATCACTCCGGCGAAATATACCGCGCTGAGTGCGTATAGCGCCACTGGTGGAATGGATTTGATTTTAAAATCAATGTTAATCATCCAAGCTGTGATTGCGACATAGTATCCCTTGGTCGTCGTGGATGGCGTAGGAGACGACCAAGGGAAACCTTGGTCGAATATGTAGTAACCATTTAGTAATATTACTAAATAGTACTACATATTCTCTCGTGGATGGCGTAGGAGATAACCAAGGGACACATTGCCTTGGCAAGATGGGTAATAATAGCATTCCCAAGGAAGGCAAATGTCAGACATAAGCGACCAGTTGTACAATCACAGCAGAATCTTTAAGATTTTAAGATTCATTAGACTTGCTGTTGATTGAATGCTCGCAATTTAATGATTTGTATATTAATTTTAATACAGATTTTTTAAATAAATTATTTTTATTACAGCCATTTCACTACCTACCGAATTGTTTATGTGTGTATTCACGTGTAAAGACTTGAATTTGACACGTAGAAAACTCGATAAGAAAGAACGAAGACTGAGGGCAAATTGTGGGCTTAAAATTCACATCTCACGATTTAACTCAATTCCCAATGAGACGCAACTAACCATAGCGGTGTGGTTGTTGCCTCGTCACAATACCGTACTGTGATTAACTGCGTGTCACTGCGAATACCACACTTCGCCCTCTGAAATGAAAACTAGTAAATCCTACCAAAAACACGTTCATCGTTGATATTCTTGATGCAGTACCACAACCCCACCGGGAAGGTGCACACCAACACGTGCAGGTCGAAGAAGAAAGACGACCACGTGGTCGGCTGGTGCTCCGACACCGACGCTATGATGGGAATGTGGATCTTAGCGTATGCCGTGTCCCACAGCGAGTAGAAACTGGAAACATATATTAATAAATAAATAATAATTATGATGAAATTCGTATATAATTGAGATTTTGGAGTTCAAACTGCAGTATATAGATAACGTGTGGAACACCAACCGTCCGCTCCACGGAGCAATGACTCCCATATAGGTGAGCAGCACCACAGCTAGGAAGACCAGAGCCGCCGCGGCCAGTCCGCCGAAGATGAGGAGTTGCTTCCACTGGCCCTTGGGGTTCAGACTGTGCAGGTATTTGAGCGCGCCAATCGCCATCAACAGTGCAAATACACCTGAAAAATCACAAGTTATTTCAAAAATGTTATTGTTTTTCAATGAATTTACACTTGTTTTCTCGTTGATTAAATCACAGGTAACGACTTCAAGTGTGTTGAAAATCGTCTAAAACAAACATGTACATTCATCATTGAGTGGTTGTTCATACAACATAATGTACTATTATTTACTAATAATTTACTAACAAGAAATAATATTATATGATACAATTTCGCGCCAGGTATATTATTAACAGTTACATGAAGTGTTTGTCACACTAATCATTGAGTTGATGTTGGAATGTCAACTTTCCTAAAAGATTAGATTGAAAGATAAGATTGAAATGGTAATTCCATTTTACATGGATAATAAGTATTTTATAAACCAATACCTGCATACTGTGCCTGCATACTTTGCGTACACATATCACAGTTTTAAATGTGCAAGAAATTACATTATGGTTATTAAATCATGTTTATAAAATTTTTATCTGTTGTTTTGTTATCAGTATTCCAAAAATAAAACATCTATTCATTTTTATGCCAATTTAATGCAACTTAACATTGGTATATGTACCAATATATGTATATTTTTGAACTGCAGCTTACTGCAATGAAAGTTGTGAGAATATTTTAATATAAACCCTATCTTCCTCTAACTATTATCTAATACAGGAATTAGAAAGAAATAAATTTCATATAATTTTGTACAACTGACAGCTCATCAACTAACTTCATATACAAATTTATTGCAAAATGGACATAGAGCAACAACTATTCTCACACACATTCAAACTTTCATATTTATAATTTAGTACGATAAAAAACAACACACGTCATTCTGGGTCCATTATGCAAAAATGTAGGTGATAGAATCCGCATGATTACAAACTTTGTTACATAACAAGCCAGTTCTGAGATTTGTTTACAATCAAAGAGAAACATGATAGCGAGGTAAATAGCTATTTCGATTGAGACTGGTTGATAAGCTAGAAACTAATTGCATTCAAAATTTCAATGGATTTCACTCACAAACTTTATCAGAGACCTTGGTTTTATACACTTCATTATTGTTGGTACACTTTATTACAATTTTTATGGTTCCATCTAAGACAAGATTACTTGTCATGGAGCTTCAACAACTAATTTGATAGGTAATATGATTAAAATTAAATTGGGAAATAGACATAAAGATTTTCTTATACAAATTTTGATTAATGTCAATTATTATATAAACAATAATATGATTTGGTTCAGACAAGAGTTGTTCCTAACTCGCGCTGAAGAGAAGATGAAGTCAAGTAGAAGTATAGTCGGTTATAATAAAAAACCTGTGATCGTACCTGATGCGGCCATATGCTCGCTGGTCCTGATTGGCTGGAAGCCAACAAACGGGATCTGCATGGACAGCAGCAGTCCCACAATGTAGAAGACGCTGTAGCTCACAAAGAGCCTCTGGGAAAAGCGTCCCATTACCAGCAGGGCGAAGACATGAAGGGGTATCAGGTTGATGATGAAAACGTAGCCGCCCCATGCTGACACCTACAAAGAATTATAAAAAGTACTTATCATTTAACATAGTGTTATTTAAAAAAAAAAAAAAGTTTGTCTCTAAAATTCTTGATAGTGACTAGAATTTTAGTATTTTGAATTTAATTTAAAAAATTTAAATGGACATGAACCTGTGAATGTCCTGTCTATGAGATTCAGTTTCAAATATTTTTCCATTTATTCAATTAGGGATGGCTAACATTATTATTAGCCTGCCGTTACAATAATATATGCACATAGCTGTTGCTGTTGGGTCAACTATCCGATAATGTATCGGATGATTATAAGAAATAAATATGCTTCCTAGAATAATATTCAGCTATGTATTGAAAGTGCAGACAAGATCAATGCCTTAGTATACCTAGATTGTATTGTATAGAGGCCAGTTTAAATTAACTATCACAAATGACCACCAATTGAAACTAGGAAAGACTAACTAGTTTAAATTGGTTTCTGGTTAAGAAATACATTTTATGGAAACATTGACTGTCAACTGTTCTGTTCTGTATACAATAACAAAAATTGTTTTGTATTGTTACATTCCATGCATAGAGCAAATTGGATTCATATAAGGATGTTTATCTATAAAATATATATGTATATGTACACATATGAGCAGTTCTTTTTATACATGAGATATTCACATAGGAGCAGTTCTTTTTATTGGGTTGATATTATTTAATTAATAACTTCTGTCTGAACAGAAGTCTCAAATGTACTTTGGGGCTAACTCAATCTTATTTATATCGAAAAACTTACTCAAATATTGCTAAGACAAAAACTATAATCATAGTCCTTAGCAACAAGTAATTTCAGATCATGAAATGAAAAGCTATAATAATCTCAGTCTGAATACTTAATTTCATAAAAACTGTCACAACTCTATTTAAAATTGTGTGGAAATGGTACTTAGGTATATATTTTACATCTGTACAAATACATACATATGAAGGAAATTAGCATATTCAAACCATAATTTTAATATTTATTCACTGTAAAAGCCAATCATTTTGATCAATGAAACATTTTCAAATAGCAAAAGAGACCATAATCTTATCTCAAATAATAATATAAAAGTACCTGAAGGTACTGAAGTAGAATATTACACAAAATAGGTATAAAAATCACACAAAATAGGTATATTTGATAAGCCACATGTAGCAATAAAATTTGTTACCAAGGCAAGTTGAACTTAGTTTAAAATGAGTTTTTAGGAATACAACATTACCTATCCTTTTTGTTGATTTTGCAATTTTTAACACAGATTTGTGATATTTGACATTGAATGTCTACCCAGTAAAACATAAAAAGGCAATAAAAATATGTTGTAACCTTGAATTAATAGATACAGGTATACTCCAGAACCTTGTACTATTATAATTAGAAGAATAACTCACCATGTAAAAGTATGACAGGGCAGTGCATATTGACCAAAACACCGACCCAGTCTTAACACTCTTTAACCACAGGTAATAAGTGAATTGCAGGGCAAAGATGGCTATACCCTCATTGTCATAACTGCCTGCAACTGATCTACTGCTGTAGCCGGGGATTATTGCTATGAAGCAAGCGGCAAAAAGACCAGCACCCCTAGACCAGAGCTCAGATGTCAATAGGTATGTTGCTATGGCTGTAAGACCACTGAAAAGAAATAATAATTTTATACTTCAAATGATTCCATCCATTTACAAATGACTACACTGTACAACTTAGGCATATTATGATAATATTTTTAACGTTATTTACCTGAACACAGGAGCAAGGAATACACAAACATCTCTTATATGAACAGGTATATTCAAAGTGTGCAGTATCCAATGAATTGTTCCTGAAGTGATCATAAGGCCAGGGTACACAGTACCACCGACGATACGACCCAGCGGATACCACGCTCGCTCGTCGAACCAATTCAAGAAATTGTAAAACCCATGCTCTACCATGTAAGCCGTAGAACGATAGTTGAACCTGAAACACGTATACATTTAACACATACAACCTCTTTTCCAGTTTGAAGGTTATACTGTTCAGAACACTGCACAGCCACTTACCATGGATCAAATTCGTGAATTATACTTTCAAATCGAATTACTGCAAAGAGCCGGGACGCGAAACCGGCCAACCAAGCCAACGACAATACAGTAACTGTAATAAGAGTACTGAAGCCGGCCGTATTATTAAATATTCCTTTATTAGAGCCATTTGTCGGCTTCGCTACAGCAGTAGCCGGCATTGTGTTTTTCACAAACACTTACAGTAAATCTAATAAATCACAGCAATTTTATTTTCATACATTAGTTTCAGCAAGCAATTCGATTTCAGAAAAATTGACTTTACGACGACTGACGGACACGTCTCTCTTTAAAAAATATTGCCAGTATAAAATATAAATAGTGTATACCCTACAACTCTAATCTAAATGGATCGATTGTAATTCTCTTTATTAATATGTTATTTACTACTATGAGAGACCTGAAGCAAAATTGACTACCTATTATGTACTATCTTTTTCGTAATGGGAATTGATGATCAGGATTTGTACTATCCTAAAATCTAAAAAAATTCTAAAGTATCTAAAATGGAGGAAGCCCTCGACCGAAGAAAATATGACTAATGGAAAGCCTTTATTTTTATATTGTCACTTTGGCATTGACGGACGTTTGTTGACGTAGTCTGACATTTTGTTTATGGAGTTCTCTTTGAGTTCCAGTTTCTTGTAAAGCTTTTGTGCCCCGAAAGAACTGGATATATTTTTTTAGAAATGAAATAAACCAAATATAACATTAAGATAAAATTGTCCTTTTTCAGTATAAGTAGTGGTATAAATAATTAAAATGTCTAATTACCAAGAAATCGTCAATTTAAATGTAGGGGGTACAAGGTAAGTTTTCCCATTTACCATTACTATCGTATAAAGTATCACGAAATTCTATTATTTTTCCTACATTTTCAAATGCAATGAATCACGATATTACTATGATGTTTACAAGTTTTTTACACTTGCCGATTCGTTTGTTTTGTATAGTGTCAATGAAAAACCAAAACAAATACATGTTTACATTATGTGTATGAGTATATCTTAGTAATAGTTTCTATTTATGTAGTAGCCGTATCAATATTTTCAGGTTCGCAACTTCATGGCACACTTTGACATGGGTACCAGATACATTTTTCACAGCATTGCTGAGTGGTCGGATACCAACAGTTAGGGATGAGACTGGTGCCATATTTATAGACCGAGATCCAAATCTGTTTGGCCTCATCCTGAACTTTTTACGGATGCATGACATAGACTTAAATAATGTGAACATTAGAGCTTTAAGACATGAGTGTGACTATTTTGGCATCACACCACTGAGCAGGAGACTGGCACTATGTGATGAAATGAACCATTCCTCTTGTGGTGATGTGCTCTTCTATGGATATTTACCACCACCACAATGTAAGATTTTTAAATATGTACTTTTTTATATTTTTTTAGATTAGATCAGAGTGCTGTCTTGCCTGTAATGATTTTATTTTACAAATCACCCATTTTTCTATTTCTCAGGGCCCACCTTTAAGTTGCATATTTATCTCTTATGTTATATATTGGTGAATAATATGATGATACTAAAGTCTAATTTGTTTGTTGTTTGCACTTGTTTATATTGTATTTGCATACTAATTTATTTACTTTATATTTCAGTAAATTTGCCTATCCAAAGTACTAGTAACAGTAGAAATGCCAACAGCTGTTCAAGAAAAAACTCCACAGCCTCCAACTCGGATGGCTCCACAAACAGGACACACTCAAGGAACTCGTCACTTGATCTCAGAACTATTGGGAGGATCCCATCTCAGGATCAGTTAAGGTAAACACTTTAAAAAACCATAAATTAAATTGAAATGAAATATACCAGAAATTAAATATAAATGAAAATTAAAGAATTTAAATTTAAGACTGAAGAAACTAAAAATATGTCAGATTTATTATGAGCAAGCTTTTGCCTGCGGCTCTGTCCATGTATATTTTCCACTAGAAAAGTTATTTATTTGAGATGAATGGTACCGCCTATATCCTTCTCTGTACTCAACCACATGTATTTGAAATTATAAGAAGATTGGCTGAGTACATAAAGCCTGATGAGAATACAAAAAAAATTGTAATATTAGTTATAATTACAATAGTAATAAAATATGGAACAAATAATTAGGATGGCAAAATCAATTTTCAGTAAAAAATCTTTATGTTTTGCATAGTTTTCATAAATGTAATATGGTCTAATAATGATAATGTATTGTTGTAGTCGATGTGGAAGAGGTCATTCCAGGGCAGCTTCCCTAGGCAACAACACAGACTGTTACAAGGGAATACGACCCCCGGAAGGTAAGCATCATATCAGCAACATTTCCTTACAAGTCGTATGCGGCGTGTTGTGCCGCCCTAATAGCCTCAAATACTGATAGGCAACAATAGTATTCTCCTAGAGGATTGACTTCCTGCAGACAGCTGAATAATCTAAATTCTGAAATTTCACTGCAACATCTCAGCCCCGATTATGACTAGCAACATGCGAGCATGAAGGGCTACAGAGTAAGCTGAAACTATAATATGTGGCTAAAGATAATAATTGCTTGTTTTCAGTAAATGCCTGGACGGACAGTATGAAGGTTCAAATAATAAAAGCGCATCACAACTGGATAGCAGTTGCTTACACATATTTTGTCGTTGGATATAGGTGAGTAAACTCTACACTTTGTACGCACTTTCACACAGAATGGAAATGCCAAGTCTAAATGAGAACCTTGTACTGAGACTTTAAAATACATGAATCAGTGTCACGAAGTACATACAATCTTTGATTTCGCCCTAATCATCACCAAGCCTAGCGGACTCCCAGCCCATACTCCAATCCACTCAATCAGGGTAACAAAAACATCTCGCACAACTAATGACAAAATATTCACAGATTAACCGACTCGTGCGGCTGGTACCAAATGTTCCAATCTCCGGTGCAAGACTCGGCCATAGAGCGAATAGCGTTGAACGCAAAGACCGGAAGCAGCGCCAACTCCAGCGGGAACACTTCAACCGGAACTGACGTCATGCTGGGCATCGCCAGCGGGCCGCTGTTGCGGCTGTGGGCGTTCTCTACCCACATTGAGCCAGTACGGATGAACCTGATTGGTAAGGAAAATCATAACACCTCTCATCGAATTTTAAACGTCTTTATTACCATGCAATAGATATTTAAAAAATGTCATTCTCTTTTTCTACAATCATTTGCTTGAATAGTATGTTTGATGCTATTTATGTTTACAATGATTTAATTATTTAGTGTAAAAGACAAAACATACCTTATCAGAATATAACAAATACAGCAAAGGTTTAATTAATTAAACTGATAGGAATATTTGCTCACGATGCTATCATTCTACTTATCAATACTTGTAAATATGAAAGTGGTTTTGTCTTGGTGATAAATATAATATCTATGTATAGTTGTAAGACATCATCACAAAAAATCTAACCTACTTTTTCACGAAACCTCTAATATGTTTTGGTACTTGTGTCTGATGCTTGATGAGGAGTCTTGTTCCCGCCCTACACTATTGTAGGGCGGGAACAACACTCAACGGATGGTCCTATGACCATAGTATAACCTCTAGTGGATATCGACGGATGCGATACGACTAAGCATTATAAAGCAGACAGATGATATGAAAGGCAACCACAACAATTTTGAACACCTTTAGAATTGCTGTGACGTCAAGCAGTTGGGCGATAATAAAATCGGAGACGAATCGTTTTTTTTTTTCATCTTGCGAAAGTTTTTATACGTGGACCTCGGATTTCTGCCACAACCACAACCCCTCTAGCAATTCTTAATATTCACAACCAGTTGCCTAATAAGAACTAACACGACCCAAATGTAACAGGGGACATAGGAGGGAGAGGGACACTGTATATTAATTTTAATCAGTAAGAAATCTTCTTCCTAGCATGTCTATGGCAAATCTACAATACTCTATTGGGTGCTAAATATATTCTTGCCAGAACCGAGCCACTTTGATGGCTTCATCAGAAGCTGCCATCATGTCAGCCCAAGTACAAATGTTTGGGCACTTGGGACAGGTGAGAAGATTGATAAATGGTGTATCAATAACTTTATATTCCAGGCACATTCAACCTTGGCATGCGAGTGGAACACCTTCTGTTCGTGGGCCCGCAGCTGGTCGCGCTGAGCGGCGCCGGCAGCCGCAGCAAGGCGGGCGTCTGGCACACCAGCACTCAACATTGGCAGACCCAGGATGTGGCCCACTTGACTACCTATGACACTGCGGGATCGTTCTTGTTGTTGGGAACGGCTACGGGCACTATTAATTACATTGGTGAGTGAACTTTATGGACAAGCCCTGTGTTATAAGTACATATCTTAAGCCAACACACAACATCGGCAGGCCCAGGATCTGGCCCACTTGACTACCTATGATATGATAAGAGTTGAGAATGACTACAGGCATATTAATTACATTGGTGAGTGAATGTGCACTTTATGTAATTTGGAACAAGGTCCAATGTTGAGCTATACCAAGTTATCTTATATTTGTTGACAGACATGCAGAAGTTTCCTCTCCGCATGAAGGACAATGACCTTTTGGTAACGCAGCTGTACAAGGATCCCAACCAAGAGCCCATCACTGCTATATCTGTGTATCTTACACCTAAAACTAGTGAGTATTATTTTACATAAGCTTCCCGTGTCAACATATCAAAATACTTTGCAAATTCGCCCTTTTTACCGTTGCATAGAGTTCCATGCACAGCAACTTGACTAGCGTCAGACTGTACATAATAAGTATTAATTTAAAAAAAAACAATAACACACTTGCGTTTCTATATGTTACATAGCCAATTACAGAAGAAGAGAGGGACCAAGAAACAGACAGGGAATGAAGGAGTGCTGGATATGTCTCATGTAGATTATAATTAGATGGTGAGAAGTGAAATGCGGTTTGCATTTCATTTCTCACCATCGTAGCTATTTTAGTGAGATGCAGCGAACACACACAGCGGTGTGGTTGATTCGCTGCATCTCAAATTCTAATCGAATGGATAGTGAAAAGTGACATGCAGTTTGCATTTCCAATGTCACCATCGACTCGATTCGCACTCCGCCCTCAGATCTGTGCGGCAACTGGATCGAGATCGCGTACGGCACGCGCTACGGCTCCGTGCGCGTCATCGTGCAGCACCCGGAGACCGTGGGCCACGGCCCGCAGCTCTTCCAGACTTTTACCGTGCATCAAAACCCTATCACAAAGGTAATGCTCTTTTTTATTCTCTATCTCTCTCTCTCCATCAAGGATTACGCGATCTCGCTCTATCTTGTCCGGATAATTTTGTCCGTCAATTAATTTGTCAGTCTGTGTAATTTGTTAATAAATGTTTACCCTTTTATTCATAAAAAACTTATAGAATACTTTCAGCTAATATATATTTTGAAACTGTCGCAGTTTACAGTATTGGACATTGCCAGAACGAGACAAAACATGCTTAGGCTTAAAGGAGAGTAATTTATTAATTTCTCGGCAGGTGTCTCTATCGGAGAACTACCTGGTGTCTGTGTGCAGCGAGTACAACCACGTGCGCTCGTGGCAGGTGACGCGCTTCCGCGGCATGATCTCCACGCAGCCCGGCACCACGCCGCACGCCGCCTTCAAGGTGCTCGCGCTCGAGGCGCCCACTGCGCAGGCGCACAACGACTGCGGTACACAGCACCCTCTTTCTCTCTCTCTCTCTCACTAGCTAGTGTCGCCAGAGACGACTGCGGTACACTTCGGCATTCCTAGTTGTCAGTACCTTTGGCACGCATATCGTCCTTGACGACGTTGCGGTACTATACTGCACTAATTAGCGTGTTGTGTTTGTTGCACTAACTAGCGACCTGCCCCGGCTTTGCACAGGATCATTTATGTATAATTTAAATAAACCTTCGGGCATAAATTGTCTAAATAACAATGAAAAGTTAAAATCCGTTGCGTGATTTGAAATAAGAAAGCTTAAATACAAAGAGACTCGAAGGGCAACTTTGTTTATGGTGTTTGCCTGTTTCGGACGTACAACAATACAAAAATAATGCACATGTTTCTCGTATTTAATAGTAAATAGGAACACTAGAATCAAAATTATTGTCGAAAATTGCTAGTGCCAGTCTTATCTCTTTCCATAAAAAAGAAAACAATAAAATTATCTCCATTAAAAAAAATGTTATTTTTAAAATTCCAGGTCCATATGGAGAGCAAGATGAGGAGCAGATATTCATACAAAAAATCGTTCCCGATACTGACACGCTGTATGTGAGATTAGCGTCGAACGGCAAAAGGTAAGTTTTTTTATTTAAAGCAGCCTATAGACGCCTACAATTCGAGGCGTGTCACACATCGACGTGCAACCACCGCTTTTTGGAGGCAAATATAGGTAAAAATTAGTTACCCAGAACAACTTTGTACCATCTATCTAGTTGCAAGTAGCCGCATACTAATGAACATTTGTAAAACAACAAATAAATGGTACACCATATGCAGGTTGTCTCACCTTTTCTATGTTTATGAAAACTATAAGTACCTTAGTACATTAGTCAGTTTGGTACATAATCTAATGTGGCACGAGTTGAAATAGATTTTTAAAATATTTGATTTGTTGCCGTTTTTATTTGAAGTTACCGCTTTTCCACAGAGTATGCACGATCAGATCTGTCGACGGCTCAGCGGTGTCATGTTTCGTGGTGGCAGAGTGCGAAGGGGCGTTGCGACCTAGAAGATTGTTGCTCTGTGGTCACCGCTCGGGCGCCACGCAGATGTGGGACCTCACCGCGCCCATTGACAAGGCAGCCAAGCCGGGACACATCTCTGCTGCCGGTTAGTTTATCTCTGTCTCTCTCTCATCCTTATATGTTTTTGGTATATTTTCTGTCTGTTTAGGGTTCCCTTTGATAATGGAAGATTCGGCTGTGATTCGGACCGACTAAACCGAAATGTGAAAAATATAAGAAATTACCTATTCTTGTTTATATCTTGTAATAAATATAGCGTGAAAATGGTATTTTGTCATTTACTTAAATATTTAATTTCACTTATAACTTTGTAAACAAATAAAAGCTTTGGCCTTTCATTAAGCAAGAAAATTATGATATAATAATAAAGTAACAACGTTCTTGAATACTTTGGAAAATTATTTGAATCCTATTTCAGTTTTTATTCTCAAAACAATTCAGCTGATAAGTTTTTTTTTTCAACAGAAAGCGAAGAAGACGAAACAGACGGCGGGCCAAGCCCAGACGAACTCGTGCGCCTCCTCTCCGCTTGTGACCTGGACGCGGCCCCCGCCCCTGCGCCCTACGACCCGCCGCGCCCCCTACAGGCCCCATGAACACTGTGCGGCGCGCTGCACGCGATTTACACCTTTATGTTCAACGGGTAGAGCTCTCATTACCTTACGTCATTTGTTCTCCATCGCTCCCCGCTACACGCGACTCGCGCCTTGATGTTGAAATGGTAAGGCTCAAATTACCTATGACTGTTGTCCAGCGCGCCCCGCACCACATTGCACGCGTTTTACACGAATAGGTAATTTGAGTAGTTGTCTAGTGTGCCCCGCGGCACGCTGCATGCGAATCTCACCTTTATGTTTTAACGAGTAGGGCTCTATATACCACTTTATAAAGCAGCGTGTTTCACTGTACACATCGCGATATTTATACGATGCGTGAACGATTTCCAACTTTGTACCCTTGGGGCAGCGTTTAAATTTGCTATGACAAAAAAGGGTATGAAACATTGCGCTACAAGACAAAGGCCCTAGAAAGACACTATTTTCTAACACTTCTAGTAAATATGGAATGGTGAATATTGCCGCGTTATCTGATCTCTTGCCCTTACTCATATATACTAATAACTTTGTCGCACAAAATCCCATTACACGATCGATGTAGCTTTTCATCACAGCATTTCGGCAGGCTGAAGAAAGGTAATAAAAATAAATGGAAAAATTACATATCAGATGTTGACCTAATTACTTACCACATAATAAAATAGACAGCACGCATATATATAACTATAAATTTTGCTTAATTTTAAATCGGTGATCTAATTCCCTAACCGGACCCAAAGAAGCAAGAGCGATAAATTAACGTTTAGATGTTTGTAGGTAGACAAAATTATTGTTGGAAATTAATTTATTCTTGTCATTTTTGCAGTGGACTATTTATAATGTATTTATGACGTTGTAAAAGAAAATGTTTATGGAGGGCAGTCGCTTACGACGTAATCTCAGCACCTATAATAAAAATCTACCCCCGTAAGGACCTTTTCTCATTGAACGTCACAAATGGTGACAGAATCAATTTAGATAGACTTCCCAAAATATTATTCTTTTCAGTATGTACTCGTAACTAAAATTTAGTTTTTCTTTAGTTCCTATCAAATGTCAATCGTTATGGTTATAAGTTCAGTGTATATTTTGATAAATTTGCGGTTGGCAGTATAATTTAAGACGTCGTGTGTACAACGTATATGATGTGTATGTCATAATTTTAAATAATTAATTTAAAAGATCTTGAATGTTGAACAGTTTTTAAACTGTAGCTCTTTTTGTTATATTATTTTTATAAGTTTAAGGTAAGATTCGTCATTACTACTACGCACTCGATGCATTTTCTGTGCAAACAACAGAAATAATGTGTATCTGTGGGGCTAGTACGAGTTTTTGTAATAACGTAATCGTATCGAAATAGACACAATTTATATGGAAAATTAATAGCATTTTCAAGTTGTTGAACAACTTGACAATGTGTATGGGGAATTTAATAGCTCATTTTGTGTACGATAGAGATGCTATTAATTTTCCAAAAGTTCACGCAAATATTTGTGCTAGCACCAAAGAGCCCTTCGCTTGCTTTAGAATCCGATTACTACGTTTGCTGTCGCGAGTGCTTCGCCAGATATTTTTGTAACTATGGCGCATAAAGACTGATTTCATTAATAGGCTCAATGATTTTTAATGAAATTCTCATGAAATCATTTATTTTTGAAAATATTTATTACTATGTATGTTGGAAGGTATTGTAAATACGACTGAGAGTGCAGTGACGTAGATGTTAAACTATTTGAAATTATGTAACTCGTTGTTGTTGTTGTTGTAGTAGTAAAATGCGGTGTGTTATTTTTATTGAATACACTTTCAAATAAAAATTTAATTTTCAACATAAATGTGCTTTAATATAAAGAAATGTGTAAAATAGAGTTTTACTTACCACAATTTTAAAAATCAAGTTATAATTTTCATTTTAGATTTTATTAGTAGGTACATAGAATATCGTTGACTGCAAATCACGCTTCGGCGTGACCGCGAACAAATATCTCATACAAAAATAATCTTAAATATCGATATTTCGTTTAGGCGAGCCGCAGTCAATTTTTTTAATAGATTATATACATATATTATAACCTATTACACTTGGTACTCATAGCCAGAATTAAGGATAAATAATTTAAATTACTTATCAAGCAGCACTAAGTTTTTTTTAATGAAATCAACACACTTTCCGTCTTATGTTCTGATTTCTAGGTGGTTGTATGTTTCTCAATTGTTTCGGTAGAAAGTAATTATAGTGGTTATATTTTCCAATAAATTATAAAACTGAATATTGAATAAATTATTTACATAATTCAGTGTTGTTTAATTTAAGCCAGGTTTCCCGAATATTAATTTTATACATTTTTTTTCACTAAAATTCAATAATTTTAGTGAAAAAAAATGTATAAAAAATAAAAGTAGAAGAAAAACGAACTGAAAACTATTAGAAAAGGGAAAATGATAGCTCACTTTACATAAGTGTCGTGTCATATAAAGTACTGAAAAAGCAATAGAAAGAAGAACTCCGGCGACAAGAGCTAATCCTGATAATGGTCAGTAAGGGCAAAACCATAAACAAGATCATTTGCGTTTTAAAAGTTTATTTTTGAAGTCTTATGTGTATTGGCCATAAAACATACCAGTTTTTAAAGATTAGATCTTAACATAACTGCTGTCGGACTGATCATGCATAAAATAATTTAGTAATACAAACTTATTTCAAAGTTAACTAGGAAATTTCACATAATAATATATGAGCAAAATACCCAACATATGTAGTGTTACCGCTACATTGTCGATACCATAATAATAATCGATGTCAATATCGATATTACAGACGACTATGTGGTAACACTAATATGGGGTCTGATTGGTAAAAAATATTTCACCGATTAACAAATAATCCAAACCCAATAAAAATTTCAGCATATACAAATTTATACAAACATAGCAGTATTACAAATTTATACAAACATATCGATTTAAAAAGCGCTTATACTATTCAACATCATGGTTCGCAAAATTATATCTAACAAAAATAAATCATTTAATAACAAAACAACACATCAACTGACTAGGCAATCTTTAAAATGTATCCTACTGTACCCTGACGTTTCTTACACACTGGATGGCACGTGAGAACTTGAAATTATATTTAATTCTCACTGGGTCTAGAATATTCTCTCTGATCTGATATCATTACTGTGAAATAGTTCACTAGTGTGAATGCGATGACTACTTGCCACTAGAGTCGCTAGGTAGTCGTAAAAGCCATGTGAGATGCCTTTTGGCGACTTGAGTAAAATCTGACACTAGTGTTAGCACAACACACTCAAAAAGAAACAAGACTGTGAAAAACTTAATTTATTCCCATGCTCTTTAATAATAGAAAGTAATTTGATCATGATGAAGTAATTTAATTTGTCCGAAGTTATTTAAGTAAATAAAACAGAGTAATCAGATTAGTAAATGTTGTAACTACATTAGTTTTAGTATAAAATTTATCATAATATGAACATACCAAGATTACAAATAAATGTAATTTAATTATTTTGTAATCTAATTACATTGTAATTAGTTTAGTGTCCATATCTGGAATTGTCCGCCGATTATTTTTAGTTTTTCATAATATACATATACTACTACCAGGCAAAAATATAAATCGATTTAAGTTTTTGTTTGATGTTCTACTATTCCTTTGTTCTTCTTAGTTTTAGGTCTAATAATTCTTAAATTTTAATCAGATAAGAAAAAAATATTGTATCGTTGAATCTTACTTTACTAACATATCTGACTAGATACTGGTTATGTGATGCCGGCTACACACTATCGTCAAACTCAGACACATGCCGACACGAATGTATACACATTGTGTAACTTGTATGAGAGCTTTTATTGACCACATGGAAAATCCTATGTCCGTTGAAAATATGGCAAACTGTTTCGATAGTGTATAGCCAGCATGAAATGTCGCATATTGTGCACATGCTGATCCTGACCATCGTTACATTCTCAAATTACTTCCCATGAGACACTTCGATTATTCTACCTAAAACATAATTATGGCACAAATGAAACAAGAAAATTCCTTAGTAATTAACAATACAAAATTTAATAAAAACCATGATAAAAAATTTCCCGTTTGTCCCTTAAAGTACGCGCCACAAAAAAGTGTCGCATCAGCATGTGAAATCAATAACAGACCGGCCACGTCATGGAGTAAACTTAGTATATAGTATATACTAGGCATTAGTACTACTAGATAATATTAAGTCAGTCTGAGAGCTAAGTTGTTGTTGTCAACGTGACTTATTTTGTGGCGCAGATTTACTAATTAAAAAAAGATCAATAATAAATAAGGGAGAACTAAAATACTAATGCAAATAAATATTATGGATTTGTTCAGAATAAAAATTGTTCGGTAGCAAATGTACAGAAATGGACCTGTTCTAAAGGAAAACATAGTTCTTTTCGTTTCTTGCCAAGATAACTACATATTTTCCATTTAGACATTACAATTATGACGTTTGATAAATATAATCGTATTAAACACATATACGTTATATAATTGTAATGTTTACAATTTTTTAACAGTCTATCACTACGATTTTCGATGTAGTATAACGCTATTTTCACAATTTGTTGTGCAAATTAGTAGATTCAGGATCAGTCAATATCCATATTACAAACATAATAATATGATTACAAGAATACTGTAGCAGAAGTTACATATAATCTATATATCATTACATTTTATTTCCTATTGCATAAAATACTGTTGGGTGCATTTTTATATTTAAAAAAAAATACACAACTAATATATTTGAGCATTCGATTATTATACTGATAAAGTTTTACTAGTCAATAAAATCACAAATCGAATTTAGGAAATAGTTTTGAGAGGAAGACTTTTTCCAAATTTCATGTGTATCATTTACCACCAGCTTCTTTATATAATTTAATTTTAAAACACTTGTACATTTAAGTAGTAGGATTTAGAGATGTCTATTAACGAAATATTTTGTACTCAAATTCTTAGACCCTGTAGAAATATCCGGGAAACAAAAACCTAACGCTAGCAACACAGTTTATAGCATGTTACAACATTTATTTAGTTTATATATGCACAAAGAGAAATAGATAACTGTGATATATGTGATAATACAATTACATATAGTCCATTAAAATATACCTACGCATTAAAAGGTTCGAATAGGGCTAACAATGCGCCGTCCTAAGATATTTCCGAAAAAAAAAAAAAAATAACAAAAACGGTCGGAAATTTTCGAGAACTTATCGAATAAAAGTTAGTTTTCACTGCAAAATGTAAAGATTAAAAAATCTGACGATGAAAAACAAATATTTTCCAAGTTGCCGAGTACAGAGAATTTCACGGTGACACGTCACAAGTTAGGGCTAACATCGATACTCGCACATAATATCGATACCTACAAAATCTAGCCTCTCTTACACGAACATAACTTCACTCCAAGTACTTACTATAAATTTAATTTACGAAACTAAATAATACATTAACATTAATGGTAACACAAGTCTTGAATTAATACCACCATACTACCAAATATAACTGTGAGCGTACTAAAACCATTCCATGGTTCAATGTAGCGCAAAAATTCATTAATATTTTGACTTCAATTTAAAAAAAATAAAGTAGGAAGTTGCCGACAACCTTTACCAAATAACAAAATCAATAGCATAAAAACAAAAGTGAGAAGAGGTGAAAACTTTATAATAGCATTTTTTTTTTATTTAGGCATAAATTTTGTTTTTATCCGGCAACTACCCTGAAACATGTGTTAATTTAAATGACGCGATATATTCTGTTGTCGTAAATATCAGGGTTTGTTATGGGTACGAGCATAATGCTCCACAACCCAAGTCCTAGCAAGAAACAGAACACGATAAGCACGCGTTGGAGAGGCGGGAAGTATATCACGGCGCTAAAGTTAGGGAAACCCATGTGATTGCAAAAGATGTGGGCCACCAGTGATGCAGCAAAGTGTCCTGCAACAGTTAATTTTAATAGAAAAAATCATAGTAAAAGTTTTATATACGGAATATAAAAATGCAATATGCTTTTTTTTTGCTAATATTTTTCCCGTGCATGAAAAATAGGGAAAGTGTAGGGTAACAAAATATTTCTTAAATTAGAAAATATTTAACAAAATAACTCACCAGTCCTCAAGAATATATAAGCAGAGTAAGCACCAAAGAGACTAGTATATGTGAACTGGAATACTGAAAATAATATCAACAAGGGAAATAAGGCACTATTCTAATTTCAGAGTTAATGATAAGAAATATATAAAAAATAAACCTTACATGAGACCATAAGTGCAGTCCTGATAGCAAGACCACCTCTTATTTGTTCAAGCATATGATGAAAGTGAGCTGTAACAAGAATTTATTTATTTTATAGGGCATATAATTAACCTAACATAAAGCAAGAATGGGCAGACGATATAATGAAAGTCACAGGTTGTACTGAGGCACAGGACAGAGTAGGTTGGCATACACGAAGAGCGGCCTATGCTCAGCAGTGGGCACAAAGAGGCTGAAATTATGATAATGATGATGATGAAAGCAAGGACAAAACACAGTATAAACTATAGGTTCATTAGTTATCCAATAACAGGGCCATACTTCTTTGATCCAACTTTATGTTAACTCTTGGAATACAGAATATCATGAACTGTTTGACGACCTCGGTGGCGCAGTGGTAAGATTCTTGCCACTGAACCGAGAGGTCCCGGGTTCGATCCCCGGTCGGGTCATGATGGAAAATAATCTTTTTCTGATTGCCCCGGGTCTTGGATGTTTATCTATATATGTATTTATTATAAAATATAGTATCGTTGAGTTAGTATCCCATAACACAAGTCTCGAACTTACTTTGTGTACTCAATCTGTGTAATTTGTCCTAATATATTTATTTTATTTATTTATTCGTTTTTTTTTTCTAGTGATTGTCCTGGCTTCACACCAAATTTTTTTTATTTATAAATAAAGTTTCAGGAATAAATAACAGTGACAACTGCATCAAAATCCATTGTGTGGTTTAGAAGAAGCTTAGAAACAGATATGGAGGGCAATTTTGTTTTATACTGTGTAGTGAATATTACAGATTTTGTTGTCATACCTATACCAAACAGTAGAGGTCCAGAGAAGACAGCCGTCAAAGGGTCTAAGCATTGCAGCAGCAGTGGCATCATGCAAGCTCGGAACACCCATTCTTCACTAAGGGGAGCCATAATGTGGTTCCTAACCCATACCAGGTCTTGCCAGTTGGATATCCAGTAAACAGGCTCTGGAAAAAAATTGGAATTAATTTCATTATGTCAAACATTTAAATGGAATTATTTCTAGAGTTTCTCTATATATTCTTCTTCTTGGGGTGTTGATGCTATTGAAATTAGAACACCAAACATGATAACGAAATAATTGAATTTAATTGTAAATAAAAATCTAATGCTGGTATGACTACCATCCCAAGCACTAGGTAGAAATCCAACTACCCAACTTGTAACTAATATAAATGTGAAAGTGTATTTCTCCTTCTTTCATGTCAAAACGAAGCATTGGAATGAGCCGATTATCACATGGACATAGCTGGAGAGTGACAAAGGCTATCTTGGAAGCAGCGGGCATCAGCTAATATTTAAATAAAATAATAATATTAATCATACAATGACTTACCAGCATATAATTTCAATAGCCCAGATAAGTACTGCATGGATAGAGGACCCATAAATAATACTACAGTTAAAAATAAGGGAAAAATTGTGGCCATTATTAAACCAGATAATCGAAGGCCCATCTGTTCAAAAAATGTGCCTTTGTTCAAATTTTCCTCTGTTAGGAATAATCGAGTTATAAATGGAGCAAATAGCATCATGCATGAGACACTAAAAAATCTTCTTTTAATAGTCGTGGGATGGTCTCTGTAATAAACAAGAATATTTTATAAGATAAAGTCATAATAGTAAATATGATCAAATAGACTAAATTATAATAAAAATTACCATGTACCTATTTTTTGGAGATTTCCAAACATACAGACTTGCAACATATGAACATGTTAAAAAGACACAAGCGAAGACAGAAACCATACATGAATTTTCATCAATAAAATCTTCGGACAACATGCTGACACATAAATAGGTAATTTTAAATTTTCACTTTACGAAAGATTCACTTTTTAAAAGAAAACAAAATAGCCGAAATTGCACTTGAAAAACCTAGAAATGACAGGACGGACAACATGACAGATGACAGTCATTTACATACCTACATCATGAATGTAGACCAATGACCACAGAATACATTTTTATCCAATGACCAAAGAAAAACATGGACTGAACTAAATACCTACCAACAAGAAAAACGTGCATGTACCTAAACTGCAATCGCCGACTAGAATGGCTGCCACTGGGATAGGGATGCGACTACAAAGTTCCTCTTGGGTAAAGGTCCTTCTAAATTAGAAGGACAGGTAAAGTTTACAGACCTAGTTTTTAAATCATTTTACCCTATCTTATACTACTAAACTAAAATTTTATATATTTGTGATCGCGTTTTCGATAACGGTGCTAAGGATTTCGTTGAAATTTGAAATATAGGTAAATACGAAGATAAAATGTCAATTTGGCTAGGTCCCATGTCTGGCATAACTAGTTTTTGCTAAGTACTATTTACCAAATTACACTGTATAATATTGCTCATGCCTGTACACCCGAAGTCTGTGGACTGATTATTGGAATTGGATCGATCAGTGCCCTTCAGGTTCAATATAATAACGCGTTTAGGGTACTGTTGAGGCTGCCACGATTCGACATTGCAGTACATCTGTGTGTTTCACGCTATGCTTTCAAACAGACATTACATGACATATTACTTTGCTGTTTTTGTCTGTTCATAGTAATCTTACAGCAGATCCGATTTTCCTGAAATCAGAACCGGTTTGTTTCCTGAAATTAAAAAAAAACTTATTTTAAAATTAAAGGCCTGTTCTGCTTGTTCCATTTATTACTTTCTTTGTCTAAAATGAAGCTTACCCTGGGCACTGAAGACTAGTAGCTCAAGATGCAAACGGAACATTACGCTCGGATTATTGCGATGAGGGTATTTAGGATGAAAATAAAATAACAGTTTATTTTATATATTTTTATTTATTATAATAACAGATGGGTATTTTTTTTCAGAATGTAAACAAATGACGGCATGAAATTTATGAAAATATCGTATGTACCACAAAAATATGATCAAATATTAACACTTAGAAATAAATTTATGTTTTTGTTTAGTTTTACTTTTGAATTGGAATAATTTCAATCGCTTTTCAAAGAAACAACTAACTATGAAGCGTCGAGGTCGATTTTTGTTTTCACGTCACTATAGAACACTTAGGCATATTGCTCTAGGTTTTTCTCACACTACCATGTAATTTCAAGTGGATTTTCGCGTAGATAATTATGTCGCAAATCTCAATTGACTCTAAAAAAACAACCTGTTGACAGCTAAAGTACCACAAAACTCGTCCCACACAGGGCGGCACATACTAATCTTTGTACGATGGACTTAGACGATTCATCATACATTGCTGATCTTTCATTGCGGTAAATAAAAGTACTCATACCAACTATGTCACGTTCAGCGTCCGTCTGAGTTATTATGAGTGCTTTTATTTACCAAATGAAAAACCAGAATTGAATACCGAACCCGCCAGTTTGGAAAACTCACGCAAAATGAATGAACTTTTCAATACTTTCATTCGATCCATAAAATTGGAAAAAAAATAAAAAAGTTTTCCTAGGTGGCGTCATGATCGCGGCGGCCATGTTGGAATCAGCCATATTTTTCTGAAGAGTCGCCCATTGCTCTTGGTTCTGTGAATATTTTGTTGTAATTTAATCCAATTATGATTTTTATGAGTTAACAGTTACAATTTTAGAGTCAGTGAATAGTGGTATAATTGTAGAACGTAAAAATTAAGTTCCTGCAAATACTAATGTGGTATAATCTCTGCTTCCCGTTTCGTTTTCCCAATCTAATCTAAACAGAAAATGGCCGACGGTGTTGGTGCGGGTGTCTCCTTTGTTTAGGGCTGAATTCTAGTGAAAATAAGTGTATAAAGAAATAATGCCTAGTGCCTCGTTTTCCTCTTCGCGTTCTTACGTGCGTAGATCGCGAAGAAAAGGCGGACATCGGATACCACTACCTTCTAGGACACAATCGAGTAAGTAATCCGGGTCGCCGAATGTCGTTCCAATATTTTACCAATGGCTCGATAACGACATTTCCATAAAAGTACAACGTTTGGTTTGCATGTGGATTAGTCGAATCTTTATTGTTCAGTTCATATATTTGTAAAACATGAAAGCTGCGCGAGTACAAAGTATTTTTATTACGAACGAGAAATTCATCGACCAGTTTGTGCAATTTGTCATTATAATGATCATTGTTTCTTGTACGCATGTTATTGGCATGAAAATCTTCACGTTTCCTCATATCCTACAGTAAATGATGTTATCGAGTAGCGCATTTCAGTGACATTTTGCGCATTATGGGTATTGATTTGCTAGATGAAAAGTTATTTTACATACCTAGCATGACGAAACAGCTGTTCTAAAACATGCTTCGATCCTATTGTGTTCTCCGAAATTTCGAAATGTTGTTCAGTTAATTGAAAGTTATTATATAGTTAATTTGAACAAAAACATTTATGTTTAGTAAATATAATCATAAAATGGCTAAGGAAATACTGAATGCTTAGGTTGCAATAACAAAATTTATTGAGCAGGTAATTTGACACAAAAAAGATGAGCTTTTGTTAACTTACATGTAGGGTCATATTTATTAACAATTAAATCAAACAATTTTAATAAGAAATCAGTGTATCACCATAATACTACTTATTATACTACTACACTACAACTACTACACAACAAAACAAAATTTTCAGAATTCATGACTTGACTAATGTTGCTTTGGAATAATTTGCCACAAATGTGTCCAATTGCCCAGAGCTAAAAAAAATCAAACTTTGTAAGTCAACTTGATCAAACGATACTATAATATGATGAGGATACAAACATATACAACAAAAATATGATTATATGGAACTTTTGATGTGCTAGTCCTCACACATGTTCAGTTTTTATATTTTTATCCCATATTTTTGCAATCAGAATGTGTAATTTTTTATGTTCACTTATTTATTTGCTTGAAACTTTATTTACCAAATACAGTAATGGTACAAAAGGCAGACTTCATGCTAATTTAATAACATAGCTCTCATCTGTCTGGTTTTAGGGTAAAGAGATAATAACATTTAGAACTTTTCATAAACTTCATTAATAACAAACATTGTGTTGCATATCTCATTTGTTTTGTTTGTTAATAAAAGTATACCAATAACTGACAGATTTTTATCTGTTAACTTTAATATATCTTTGTTTTTTGTTGATTTAGTGAAATTGTGTCAACTGTAAAGATCTACTGACCGCACATGATGTTCAAACAGGTCATGTCTTTTGGCATCTAATCAAAATTATAATTATCTATGTCCTATTTTATGTAGAATTAGTTAAATTTATTATTATTACCTATTTCTTATTTGAAGCCATTAATTGTCCAATATCTGGGCAAAGGGTTTGAAGCCAAACTTTTTCTAAAAGATCCATGTTGTGGTAAAAATTTCCAATTCTTAGATTAATAAAGTTATTCTTAATTACTTTTCTTTAAGCAATTTTCAATGGGTAGGTACAAATAAACAAAAAAATTGCTATTGATGTATAAGACCTTGGGGAAGGTCATTACTTGTTGTTGTCATGAATTTATTTTTTTGAATCATGTTTACAGAGTTCAGATTTGTTTTTATTTTTTACTTATTTAATAAAACATCAAAGATAGATAGATTTAGATAGAAAGTTCTCAAATGTATGAAATACCTACTCATGATCATAGATAGAAAGTAAAGTAGATTTTCTGTTATAGTTTAGTAATATAAAATCACTTCTATTTAAATTTGCCATTTTCCTGTTCTTATTGTTTGTCATAATTATACAACATGAATAAGGACATATCATTAATTGTCTGTAGTAGTAGATGTAATGTATTTATTTACATAAAGTTATAAAATATCAGAAATCATGAATAAATTTCAGGTGAACCATGTGAATCAGTTCCTTGCCCGAACAACGTGACAGGGAGCGTCACAGTGGCAGCCCCGTTTGTGTGCGCCGGGCCCAGCGGCAGTGGGGGTGGGGGGTCGCCACCCGTGCCCGCCGCCGCAGCCGCCACCACGGCCGGCCACCACAGCCCCTACGATTTGCGCAGGAAGTCACCGCCGGCTTACCACGAGCCCGGGCCTTCTGGCGCTTGCTCCCTGCCTGCCAGAAAGAGGCCCAGAACGTGAGTATCTACTTATAATACTACTACTGTCATTTCTAATTAAGTTACATAATAATCTCTAATAAAGTAATTTTAAGCAAATGTGTAATTAACTAATACTAGTCGCCGATGACTTCGCCTTTGTTTTTTCTTGATTTTACTGATTACCTTTAACAATAAAGCTTTGGTTTTAAAAACATTTTGCTTGTTTTAAAAACTGGTAATTTGACAACAAATGTTGGGCATATAATTTGTTGCAACTCAAGTAGACTTAGAAGTATAATAGCAAATTGATGTGAATTTGTATGGTGTGGGAAAAATCTAATGAATTATGAGACACTACAACTTCAAACTTCCATTTTCTGCAATGTGCCAACAAATAGGAATAATTATTTGACTTTTGTATGTTTTATTAGTTAACATTGATATGTACCTGTATACAGAGTTGATGCTGTAGAATGTGTAAAACTTTCACTTTCTATCTAAATTGGTACTTACTCCTTTAATTAGGTACCTACATAACAAAAATCTTAAGCAATTTTATATGGCGCCCAAATATCATTAAATATTTTTACAACCAAATAGGCTTTCTATTTAAAAAAATAAAGTAAATGCTGTTGGCATATGGCAAAGATGATATTTCATTTATGAAATCCTTTGTTCAAAGTGCTGCAGAGGAATTCAGTGTGCACAGGCCTTTATTGGAAAGAAAGATAAATTATTTGTACCATTTAAATCTTCGGTAAAAACATTAGTTATAATTAGGCATTAAAATATAAGCGCAAAGGCGGAGTTATAGCTAAATCAATTTCTTCCAGCCGACCTTTGGAGAAAAGAGAGAAGTGAACCAAAAGGGAAGAACTGAGTCATAGAGTAACTAATGTTCTCTTTATCTTTTGAACAGATCACTGGCCCAGGGCGTGGACGTTTGCAATGTGTCGCAGTACCTCCAGTATGAACTTCCGGACGAGGTGTTGCTCTGCATCTTGTCACATCTCACCGAGCGGGACCTGTGCCGCGTCGCGCAGGTCTGCAAGAGGTTCAACACGATCGCCAATGACACAGAACTATGGTGAGGATGAACCAAAATCCTTCTATAACTGTGTAATAATACTACTACTAACACAGCTTAGATGGATAATGATAACAAATCTGCGTCATCGAATGGGGGCGTGTAATAGCACTACCGGCATCTACGATGTTAGGACTAGTGTTGAAAGTCAACTAAGTCACCTAAAGGCATAACTAATTTAAGACTCCCACCATCTAGGGCAGCATTTTTATCACCTACTTATTTACTAACAGTTTCATCAAAGTCCTATATTCACATTATGGTGCTTCATTCTTTCAAAGGTATGAGCCCTTATTGCTGCGTGACATGCACGGCTCAACAGCAACAAAATCAGCATTGCGCCATGATTCGTCATTATTTGGCTCGATGCGGTCTAGTAATCATAGGCAATTTTATCAATGAAATATTGAATCAATATTCAATTAAAATCTATCGTGAATCAAGGACTAACTAAGAAGGACAGAAATGATAAGATTCTCAAAAATATTTTGCTATTGGTAAACAGGTATTTCTTAAATGACGTTGAAAATATTATATAAGTAATTATATTTATTCAATGTCATTAATTTTTTTTCTAGATATAAATGTTGCGAAGCTGATTCATATTCAAATATTGAATTTTAATGAACTCAGTATTGAATAAATTATATTATTATGAATACATACAACAAGTAGTATTTTCCACTAGTAATTACTAGTGTTTTTAACAGAAGAATGATGAATAATTACCCCGCCTAATCTAATTAGGACTAATAGGCTGATATTGCATTTTTAATTGCATTATCAAACTGGTGATCATAAAGCTGTTTATAGATTACATCAACAGTCAGACATCACTGTTATTTCTGAATTGGTTTTTCATATTATTTATCGTGTTGCCCGCAGCTCCGCCCGCAGTTGCCTATGTTGTCAGACCTTGGTAAAGACCTCAGGTCAAAATTTTCTTAAGTCGCCTAAAGTCATCTGACCTGACTTTTACGACTACCTATCACCGTCTAGTGACAAGCAGCCCCATGCACAATAGTAAACTAAATAGTCAACCGGTGTGCAGGTTTCTTCACGGGAAACTAGTGGTGGCGATGTGGCACAACTAGTTTAAATAGATATAGTTAATTCTACCAATGTTCTTGATATTTTGCACACGTAGTTTGGAGTACGGAAAATGATATAGGGTACCTTTGATCCGAAATTCACGCGGGTGAAGCCGCGGGCAATAGCTATTAAACTATCTATTCAATATTACATCAAAATCAGCCCAGCCGTGAAAGTGGGATTATCGTCAAAAAATTATCTCAACGAAAACTTGCTTCACAGCTTACTTTTAAAACCAACATATTGTCCAAAATAACAGGAAAAGCCTTTACCAATCGGTGTTCGAGTACGACACGCCGCTGATGCACCCGGCGCCGTGCCAGTTCGAGTTCGTGCCGGCCGACGAGTGCGACGCCGACAACCCGTGGAAGGAGAGCTTCCGGCAGCTCTACTACGGCATCCACGTGCGCCCCAACCACCGCCCCAAGAAGGATTCGCGCATCAAGCATTTCAATACCATTCGGGTAATTTATCTTGTTTTAAAATTGTTTGGAGATGCGTGTCTCGCTGTTTGCCGCAGATGTCATGTTAAAAGTTTGTTTGTAATTACTTTATTTTACGAAAATAAGTACATAGATTAAAATCAATACAAGAGACAAGCTCTAACTTAAAATTAGCTTTAAATTAACTTATTATATTTTACTGAAATAAATGTGTGAAATTTGGCCTTTGGAATTACGAAATCAAATCGATTATTTTAATGAAGGTGAAGGGAAATCTATATCTTGCCTCTACAAAATAAGGATCAGGTATCTGACATATCCGATAATCGTTTTTATTTCTGTTATAAATAAAAATTGACAAATTTCAAACTAGTCAGTCAGTTTTAATTAAACAAGTTGAATAACACATACAATTCCAACACCGAAATTATCTATTTTTCCTATCCATGAATGTATATCCGGATAATAATTGTTCAGACAATGTTTCGAATCATCGCGATCGCGGGATTAAACCGAGAATATCTCGTCAGGCGGCATTGGAGTACGTAGAGGAGCGCGGCGGCGCCAGCAGCTCCCCGACGCGCAGCAGCAGCAGCAGCAGCAGCAGCAGCGCAGCGGGCGCGTGCGGCGCGCACTCGGGCGGAGCGTGCAGCGGCGCGTGCACGTGTCGCCGCACGCCCGCGCCGCAGCCCGCGCTCGTGTTCGTGCATCAGGGGCTCTACCAGGAGGAGTGTCTCGCGGTCGACACTGACGTCCAGCTCATTGGTTTGTGCTACATTCTATACTTGAACTAAGTCAACTTCAAAAGCGCAGGTGAAGAAGAAGCAGCGCGACCAACTTCATAATCAGCCTTTTCTCCAAAGACGTCAATTAACAAATGTCTCAGTGCTGTCTCTAAATTGATTCATATCATTGAAGACCATTTTTTGCTATGAGTCTTAACATGTAAATAATCTATACAGTACTTATTGTTTAATTGAAGTGAAAACATTATTATGCACGAAAGTAATGTTCTAAAATTTCAATTTTAATTTATATTGCTGTAAAGTCATAAAAAGTTGTGGGGTAAGATTGTTTAAATGTTAGACTTGTAAGAAACATGAATTTTACATACATACAGATTTAAAATGAAAAATGTTACACAATAAATAATCAGGTATTTCTTGCTAGGGAAATAAAAAGGAATATGGAATAACTGCTAAAGACGAGCTCTGTCTCAGACTAATAGTTATCGTATTTTTACTGTACAAGGAAACTAAGATTCATTTCATTTCACAAAAACACTATGCACGATCTAGTCATTAGTTGAAATCTATTCTTCTATTCATATTTCATCACAATCATGCTATATTTAAATAAGATTTTTACAAAAATATCGTTTTTGGTCACGAGAGATTGTATTCAATGTGTGACACGAACAAACATACTCCCTTTATTGCAAGTAAAATAAAAGCTAAAATACTTGACAGGTTGTGCCCCAGGCAACGTGGCGGAATGCGTGATCCTAGAACGCGAAGCAGAATCCACGCTAACGTTCGCGGAGGGGGCGAACAGAGCGTACGCGGGCCACATGACGCTCAAGTTCTCTCCCGACGCGACCAGCACCATGCAGCACCACAAGCATTACTGTCTGGAGGTCTCCGACAACTGTTCTCCCACCGTCGATCATTGTATCATCCGGAGCGCCAGTGTCGGTCAGTGATAGTTTAGTTGTCTTTCTCACACAACGTCATTGAAGATCTCCGTGGCGTAGTAGTGGTAAGGTCACTACCCCTTGCATCTGGTGGTCCTGAGTTTAAATCCTAGCGCCTGATATTCATCTTCGGTTCTGGATGAGTTTTGCCCGTTATGTGTTTGTGTCCATCAGACTGATCGCACCAGAATTTTTCATTTAATTATTCGTTTCAAGTAAAATACGTTACTTGCCGACGACACTCAACACGAAAAGTGGGCGGAAATGGTTTTCACCCTTTGGCTTCGTTCACGCCATGTGTCAGTTTAGGTTTTGAAACAAATATGAAATGCACATAATAAATGTAGTATTGTGTACATAGTGGGTGCGGCGGTGTGCGTGAGCGGCGCAGGCGCCAACCCAGTGATCAAGCACTGCGACATCAGCGACTGCGAGAACGTCGGCCTCTACGTCACGGACTACGCGCAGGGCGCTTACCAGGTCACTACATTATATTTACAACTAGCTGTTGCATTCGGCTTTGCCTGCGGATTTTTTCGGGATATAAAAGTAATCTCCTTTTCCGTATCGATTGGTTGAGTAGATAAAGCGTGAAAAGATTTTACACATAAGAAGGCAATGCCGCATATGGTCAAACATATCTGTAATGTTAATTAATCACTAGGACAACGAGATCTCACGCAACGCATTGGCGGGCATTTGGGTGAAGAACTTCGCCAACCCGATCATGCGCCGCAACCACATACACCACGGCAGGGATGTTGGCATATTCACATTTGAAAATGGATTGGTGAGTACCTAACACTGGTAACATTTAAAGTCAGGTGACTGACATCTGACATGATTTTTACGACTACCTGAATGAGTGTGTATCTAATGTTAAATAACTATATATTTAAATTACTTTACATACCCTTGACCTTTACTCTGCAGTGCGAGACGTTATCTTTGAGTTAACAAAAAAAAAGTACTAAAAAAATTATTTTGTTTGTAATGAAATTTAACGAACTGGTCAAGTGCGTGTCAAGCCACGCGCATGTTTAAGATATAGGGATGTAAGAGTTCTTCGGAACCTTAATGAGGGAAATAACTTTTAAAGAGACTTTATTGACAACTTACATTGTACATATGTAGGTACATAGCATCATCCTCATCAATAGTAAAATCTAGTACGCCAAAACATTTTTCAAAACCACATTATTTAAAAAATTTAAAATTGTTTCAGGGTTATTTTGAAGCGAACGACATACACAACAACAGAATCGCCGGTTTCGAAGTGAAAGCCGGCGCGAACCCCACCGTCGTCCACTGCGAGATTCACCACGGCCAGACCGGCGGCATTTACGTGCACGAATCTGGCCTGGGACAATTCATAGACAATAAGATACATTCGAACAACTTCGCCGGCGTGTGGATCACGTCCAACAGCAACCCAACCATTCGCAGGAACGAGATCTACAATGGGCATCAAGGAGGGGTTTATATTTTTGGCGAAGGCCGCGGTCTCATAGAGCACAATAATATTTATGGAAATGCTTTAGCCGGTATACAGGTAAGTTTATTTTTTAATCCCCGTATAACTGGAAAATGAAGTGGATTTCAAGTTTGGTTTTATGGTGACAATTTTATCCATTCACTTATGATACAGACAGCACTGGTGAACGAATGATCCATGCCATGATGTTTGCAGGATAGTGTTTTTGATTAAAGCTTATTTATATACTTCAGGGGAATACTATGAAACTACCTACTAATAATGGACTTGACAGCTGATGCACAAATAAAATTCCCAAAGTGTCCAGAATCATTAAAAATTCATTTCTTACGCTAACCCCGGGTTTCGCTTCCTCGTAGTTCCGAAAGTAACTAGAAACGTGCGAGCTTGGCGGAGAGATGTATAATAAATGAATTCTTTCGTTTCAGATACGTACAAACAGCGACCCGATAGTGCGGCACAACAAGATCCACCACGGGCAGCACGGCGGCATCTACGTGCACGAGAAGGGCCAGGGACTCATCGAGGAGAACGAGGTGTACGCCAACACCCTCGCCGGCGTCTGGATCACCACCGGCTCCACGCCCGTGCTGCGCCGCAACAGGATCCACTCGGGGAAGCAGGTCTGTTGGATTTACATTTCAATAAAAAAGAGGGAAAGTTCTTTTTGTTGTATGCTTATAGATTTTGTCTTGTAGCAGTGGTGGTGTTATGGTTGAAACGCCCGCCTGTGGATCCAAATGTCCCAGATTCGAATGCTACTTGTGCCACATAAGTTTGTATACCAATCTGATCCAACACCAACAACGTGCGAAATGGAGAAGGCAATGGGAAACCACTCCAGTAATAGTGCCAAAAAGTTGTCTGTGTTTCATTGCACGTAATGACGACGACCCTCAGCCATGAGGAATACGACTAAGAAGTACAAAGATAACAGTGCGAATATAAAACTTCAAAATTGGAAACTGAATAAAAAAATTACGTTCGCAGGTCGGCGTGTATTTCTACGATAACGGCCACGGCAAGCTAGAAGACAACGACATCTTCAACCACCTGTACTCTGGCGTCCAGATCAGGACCGGCAGCAACCCCGTGATCCGCGGCAACAAGATCTGGGGAGGGCAGAACGGAGGCGTGCTGGTCTACAACGGAGGGCTAGGCCTTCTAGAGCAAAACGAGATCTTTGATAACGCCATGGCCGGTGTATGGATTAAGACTGATTCTAACCCAACGCTCAAAAGAAATAAAATTTTTGATGGGCGCGATGGGGGCATTTGTATTTTCAATGGAGGAAAGGTAAGGGATTGTGGATGCGGTTTGATGTTTCCAGAATTATTGAATAGAAGTTGTTTTATTAAGTTATCATTAGAAACTGCAGAGTTAGACACAGAGTACATATTTGAGCAGTCAAATGCCTATGTATCTTTTCTGTCGGAAAATGCTGCGCATTTGTAGATGATGTTGCTAGTAAAAATCTAAATTTGTTTTAAAATATTTTAAAACGTATTGTGGGGCGTACATTATAAATACACAAATATATAGGGACAAATCGAGTTAGTCTCAAAGTAAGTTCGAACGTTGAGTTGTGGGATACTAACTCTGTTGAGTTTAGTATACATAGTGTTGTCTATTTGAGAGTTGAAGAATGTCGTTGTTGTCCAGGGGGTGCTGGAGGAGAACGACATATTCCGCAACGCGCAGGCGGGCGTGCTGATCTCGACGCAGAGCCACCCGCTGCTGCGCCGCAACCGCATCTTCGACGGGCTGGCGGCCGGCGTCGAGATCACCAACAACGCCACCGCCACGCTCGAGCACAACCAGATATTCAACAACAGATTCGGAGGTCAGTTTACATGTTCCGGGGACAACGAGCTGGCCGCAAACCCCAGTCAACCGTTTGGGAAGAAACTGCGCAAATACTAGGCGTAAATCTATCTATGGGGACAACAGAGGGGTGCAGGTGGTTTTGCTAGGCGTTGAAGGTAAACAGCCTCTCAAGAAGGATTGACCTCAGGCAGCCGAAATATCACAGCGAATCCAAAATTATTATATGGTTTATATATTTTCACAGCATTAATTAGCTCTGATTTCAACCGAACACACGAAAATGATATAGAAAGAAAGAGAAGCAAAACGGCCTTATTTTTCTATTAAATTCGTTCCCCTTCGTTAGACTCAATTATCTCTGCGACAAGTAGAACAAGTAGACCTCGTCTTCGTCTTTCACTATGAATGGAACTCAAACAAAAATATATTATGAAACAAACAATACAATTTGCAGGTCTGTGCCTGGCGTCGGGCGTGTCGCCGCTGGTGCGCGGCAACAAGATCTTCAGCAACCAGGACGCCGTGGAGAAGGCGGTCGGCGGCGGACAGTGCTTGTACAAGATCTCATCCTACACCTCCTTCCCCATGCACGACTTCTATAGGTCAGACATTGTTTATAGCCATAGCCACAGCCACAGCGCGTGATCATCAACGCCCATTTAAACGTCCCCACTTCTGGATTTATTTATTTATTAATAGACAGGCAGCTTCAGCAGCTGATGTGTCTATATCAAGCAGCGTTAAAAGTTTCTAGATATTTCACTATAAAAATGTATATATTTATATATTTATTGATATGATATGATGAATAAGGAGTATGGACGATGACCCACCGCGCAGGCCCATTGCGGATTGGCGGATTTTAAGCTACAAATACACTAGGCAACATTTGACGCGCAACTTATCACTCTATCTCACGCATTACCATTGACTCGAGTGAAATAGCACATAGTTGATTTCACTCATGCAAACTGTAATGAAAAGTAAAGAACGGTATGTTGCGCGTCATGTTCCATAGTGTATCCGTGACTTTAACGACTGCAAATACAGCCTGCCTTCCAAAGCCAAGTGGAACTCAAGATAATACATTTTAATCACCCATTGGTTGGTTCTTTCTTACAAATCTTGCTATATACACAATCGACTGCTAAGCTACATAATTGTGGAGTAGAGGAGTGCTTAGCACTCACTCTTAACTCCCTTAGAACATGGTTAATAAATGATTTTACTATTCCTTGTTTCAGGTGCCAGACTTGTAATACTACAGACCGGAATGCCATCTGCGTCAACTGCATCAAAACGTGCCATTCAGGACATGATGTAGAATTCATTCGCCATGATAGGTATGCTACTTATTTTTTGAGTACTGGCATTTTTCTTTTGATATATTCAAACGAAATCTGAAAGTTTTATTAGGTAAACAATCTTACTGTGTCTTTATGATTTTATAAGAAAATAAATTTAGAACTTAGCAGGATTGCATCAAAGAATGTATAAACAATGTACATTGCCTTGTAAAGATAAATGGAAGGATAACTCTTTCCGTTTAGCTCTCTCGTAAGATAAACCGGGCTTTACAGTTTATCAAGAAAGTGAAGAAAATAAATGAGGGCGCTGTCTCACAGTTGATGCATTATATCGGCTGATCTACCACTTGCAACAGAGCTAATCTCTCACCTGAGCATTTCCTCGGTTGCTTCCTCAGCCGTGATGCGTCGTGGCACCAGCTAATGAGCGCCATGTTTGCAGATTCTTCTGCGACTGCGGCGCGGGCACGCTGTCGAACCAGTGCCAGCTGCAGGGCGAGCCCACGCAGGACACCGACACTCTATACGACTCCGCCGCGCCCATGGAGTCACACACCCTCATGGTCAACTGAGCTGTTGGGGCCCCGCCCTAACCTACACGAGATACGGTCGCTTCTTACCATTACTAATGTGTCAGGATTCCCGCCCGGCTCTCTTTCAGCCATATAGCCTGCCTTTAATGAGTAGAAAATGGATTTTTGACGAACTAAAAATTTTCGTTATTCCAATATCATATTGGACAGTCCTCTTTTTTTTCTATTCTTTTTAGCCAGACTATAGCTTACGCTCGCTCGCTCAATTCATTCCCAAAATATATAACCACTAACGTTTAAACTTCGAGAATGAATTGGGAAAATATTTTGCGTAAGTCATCTCTGGTGTTAGGCTAAAAACTACGTAATGTGACCGTCCCCAGACGTGTTTTGTCCGTCTCAAGCACTATTTTTCCTTTATCTCTTTCGCACCTAAGATTTGTGTCTGAGAAGAACAGAATCCATCCGGGAACTAACACGTAATACAAATACAAGGCTTAGATGTAAACCCGCTAAGATAAATCGTAACAACGGACTGGAAATGACTTTGGATAGTATACTAAAAATTGCTTTTTGTACGGAAATTGCAATGGGCGTCATTTCAAGCTATAGTCGAGTTGTCATGATGCATCCATAAATGTCGTAGCATACATTATTGTAAGCCGCGCGTGCTAACAATATTGTGTGGTTGCATCGTACGAGTAAACCGCAAAATGAGCGGCGCCATATTTTTTAGAAAGTTACACTAAATAGGAAAATTATTTATGTTACAAGTTCAAACTTAACACGTCTATTGGATGTCCTTTTGAGTATAATCCTGCAAAAGCTAAATTATAATTTAATATTTTAATAGATAAGAAAATATTGGTTTCGTAATTTTCGCTCACAGTTGCTGTCTATTGTGTGACAAAAAGAAAATATAGAAGCAGTATATCATCAAGACTAGATCATTGTAAAAAATCGGTTTATAGTCTAATGAAGAAGCCTAACATCTACTTCCAGAATAAAATTACATGGGTATTTTGTATTTATTATGTATATTTAGTTATCTTCGTTTATTTTACTTTCTATATTTGTATTCAGAAATTCTGTTATATAATGACAAATCCTCTATATATAATTTACTTTCCCACCTATAGTTTTTCTTTTGCATATCATCTATTTTTTTTATAATTCGCGAAATTGTGAAGTGATTTAATCATATTATAAATTAAAATGGTATCAGTTGATGTAACAAACGCGTTGATGTCGTTTTGATCTGTAAATATTTTTAGAAGTAACAGTATTACTGCCAGCTTACTCAATTTGTTGGCAATATTCGATCGAGGACTCGAAAATGTAGGTACTGTAAGAAGTAACCGTATTCTCGGTCGATAGAATCGCCCAAACGTTTCCTCGAATCTCCTCGGTGACAGTCTGCGGCGCCACAATCGTTAGTTCGTCCGCGGCCGAATTTCCGCTCCGATATTTTTATTACCTAAAACTTCGCTCGTCCGAAGTCACTACACTTCTCCGGTCAGAATAATCGTACGATCGTCTCCTGATATGTATTTTTCATCTTTGTAACTTTATACAGCTGAAGATCTATTTCGGACACTTCACTAATCTGTAAATGTAGATCTTTTTTTATCATCGGTACTTAATAATTATATATTTCGTCGAGTAGTATCATGCATTCCCAAAATTATAATCGTACTATTATATCGAGAGATCACATTGATATTTAGAATAATGTTATTCGTTTTGTAAGGTGTAGGAGCGTATATATAGAGTAGTTTCATAATCGTGGAGAAAGAATTTGTTTTGATTCCTTTAAACGAATTATACATTTTTTAGTTATAACTAGTTGGAGATCCTGCGGCCGACGCGGTCAGGATGGCTTGTAAAATAATCGCTTATCATTATTTTAACATTTTGACGACAAGATACATTTTATTTGGGGCATTTATTCCTTTAGCTCTCCTGACAATATAGTTGATTGTTCAGTTTTAGTTAATAAAGATATAGTCGTGCTGGCGCACGGAGCGGCCTCGCCTAACTCAAGGCGCTCCTTCGCTTTGTAAATATTTAATGTCACACAATAATCGAAATGTAGCAATTAATGTATTTGTATCATTATATTTTTATTATTGATCACAACATGTATGTTTAATTATGAAATTACGTACGATATGCTCAGGAACGGGCCGCGTTGTGAGCGAGCCAGTAGGTAGATAGTCCGATGTCGGAAGCCGAATGCGCCCGACACTGTATATTAAGATGCAAAAAGAACGAATGTGCGTATTTAATTGGAAAAGATCTTAGGTACAATTGATATTTTATTATATTGTTAATTTAAATTTGGTATCGATATCGATTGAGAAGCAATGTTAGGAACTGGAAGCGGCCCGCGTGCTGATAGTGATAAGGTTAGACCTAAGCTATAATGAAAATCTAAATTACTCAGTAATCACTATTGCAAGTTTCGAATTGTTAAATTGTCTCTCCATAGCACGGTATGTTCTGAATCTGCTTTTTATAATCCTCAATCTGTGATCATCGCTAAATGTGTAAGTGAAAGTATTTAAGTTGAACCCAACGTACAGAATTATTATACTTTATTGTACCAACAAAATTAATGTGGCCGACGCTTTATATATTGATTGAGAAAATTGTTATTTATTGAATTGTCAGTATGTTTAATTTATGGAATTTAAATCTGGATATTTTGTTTATCATGAAATACCACTGTAAAAGCCGTGATATACATCATATAATATTATACATTTGATTTTTATTTATGCACCTAAATATACCTTTGCGGGAAACATATTGAATTTTATTTTTAATAACGACAAACACAGGAATACATGGGATACACTAACAGATATTATAAAAAGATTATATTGAAGGATACACTAAACCACCGCCACGCGCTTTACGGAAATCCTTGTATGGTCTACCCAGACATCTAGAGGTACATATTGAATGTCTGTGGGTCTACCCCTACTCTAAGCTAAAATATGGTTTTATCAATTTCAAATATAAAGTGCGATAGTGACAAGACATATTTTAACTTTTAGCTTAGAGTATGTTTTAACTTTTTATGTAAAATTTAATAATCTCAAAAAGAGTTTTAAACGGTGCCAAGAGTGGTAAAACCATGTTTAGGCTGAGTGAGGTGAGGCCATGGAGTTAGTAGTAATTACCTACTAATTCCAAGGGTGAGGCCAAACCACAGATATAAGAACATTGCATTTCTTATATTTGTGGGGCCAAACCTATCCCCACCAGAGGGGCCATTCTAAATCTATGATCCCCTTATTCTATTGTAACTTGAACACCCTTTCGTACGTCTTGACAGTTGATAAACAGCGAGTTGACGCGAGGTGGAGTCCGTTTGAAGCAGAAACGAAAAAACTAAGAAAGCGGACTCTGGGCTCCGACGCTAAACTGCTGATCCGGGAAAACGCTCAGATAAAAGAGCGGAGATTTGCGGCGATCTTAAAATTACAGAAATGTTTACTTTACAGCAGAGCTACCCATACCTACCTATCTCAATATTCTAAGCACGATAGCTCAGGGTCTTTTGCAAACAAACTTTTTAGGTCATAGCATTAGAAATATACAAGGGTGCTTATTAAGTAATTAAGATATATTTATTGATGCAATCAGTGCGTTATAAAAATTAAATATTATGTACAAATGGCCACTGGATTTCGATAATCACATTGTAATAAAATAAAATTGAGCAACATTATATTAATCAGCATTTTGTTACTCCTAAACACTAATTAACTTGATTAGTGCGTAATTTTTGTCGCGGTGACCGCCTTCTTGGAGATATGTGAATCGCTTTCATTGGTGCGTTGGCCTTTCTATTATCTCCGTTTACAAGTGGAGTCCGTAAACTTCTCGGTGTGCCAAAATGTTTCTTCATGGCGGGTGTTTGTGATGTTCTGACCGCAGTTGCCTGAGGAGATACAACTTTTCTAGACGGTGGAGTTCCTTTCCTAAACATATGCCACGTATCAATTACATCTTTCCCTTGCGTGGCATTAGGCCGATATCCTCTTGAAGGAACGATCGGTGCGACATCTAAGTTTCTACTTACTCTATCGGGAATATTCGGTGCGATGTTTTCTGTATTCCCATTCATCTGGATTTTAGGTCTTACGTGGGCTACAAGCTTCTGCGGCTTTTGCTGTTGACCGTTAACTCTCGGCCGCCTCGCAAACCCGCTGTGTAGCACGCGGTCGTTTCCTTCAGATGATTTATCTGAACTGGATTCGAAGAGCTTCGCTTTCGCTAGCACTGCGCCTGCGTTCTGCCGTCGTAATTTATTAACGGATGGCCTCCCACTTTGACTACTATTTTCCAGTTCGCCCGTTTTATCCATAAAGAAAGCGGCGGCGCTGCGCCATTTTTGTTGGGACTGTGGACTTTGTTTACAAAGCTTATTTGAGTCATTACCGAAACTGCTAAGAGACCTTTTAAGACTAGAGTTAGTTGACTTTGAACTTGAATTCAATGTGTTATTCATTGAATTATCCGATATCGTGTTGCCCAAACCACTGCTAATGTTCACATTCAAAGATCTCCTGGGTTGGAGTTTTCCAATAGTTTTATCCAAGTTGAAGTCAGATGCAAGAGATACTCTTTTGCGCAGACTATATTTTTGACTGCCGGTTTCGGAGACATTCAAGGAATTTTCTGAGCCTTCCCATTCATTAACGACCGGTGGTTTAACTTTTGCTGAATCAGATTTTGTCGTGGTTGTTCGGTCTCTTCTCCTTAATCCTACGTATGGGTAAAATCTGTCTGAAGTTTGACTAGTATGTGATTGTGAGGACGCATTCCACGATTTATGTCTTACGATTTTGGTGATGTTTTCTTTGGATCGTCGCCTTATTGAGCCTATTTTTCTCGCACTAGGTGATCTAATAATTTTAGCTTCTTCATTTGGCCTAATTTTCAATTCTTTGCTGAGACGCCGCGCTAGATGGTCGGAGTTAGGGCAATTTAACATGGCTACTTCCTCCAAAGTTTGTTCATAGACATCTTGGACTTGCTGCAGGGGTTGAACTCTAGGAATAACATCAGTGAATTCTCTGGATAGCCTGTTTTCGATCGCCGACACTCTGCTTTTGATTTCTTCGTATTCTTGTTTAGAGATCCTGACATAATCTTTATCCACTTGCTTCATATCCGGAGACAAGTCGATTGTGTCGTGGGCGCTAAACAGATGTTCTGAAGACGTCAGCATGTCTTCGCTGCTGACGCTAGTTTCAGAGTTCTTCTGTGAACCAAATTCTGAGTTGACGACCGGCGTGCTTCTCGCATCCATCATGCTTAGTCTTAACCTCTTTCGTTCAGTGACACCCCTGAAAAGAAAAATAGTATTTTTGATATCAAAATAATAAACCTTCCTCATAAAGTTAAAACATTTTACAAAATTGATATTAAACTTACATTTTCATAGGTGTGAAAGAGAGCTCCTTCTGAGGCAAATTCTGTTTTATTTCTTTCCTGTAATAAACAAACTCAATTTTTGAAATGATACTAAATCAACAATAAGCAAAAAAATATGCCGTATTGACGCGAGAAGTGTTGATCGTGCGATATTGCGCCATAAAAAGTACAAAGTATGCCATTGTGTGTGGTAAAGTGGTATAGGAGCCTTCTGACATGAAAGGCACATGAGAACTGCATTTTATACGTAGGTATTACCTACTAACAAATCTATTTGACATTTTAAATTTAGTTTTTATTTGCACTAGCCGCCCAGCCCAGCTTCGCTCGGGTAAAACCACAATAAATACACGAATCACACACACACGTCTATGACAAGTTTATTTGTTGTACAAATAAACCCCCCCCCCCTCCCGACTTTCAATATTCATTTCGCTACAACTTTTGAAAGGCTGGACCGATTTTGATCAAACATATCTAAGAACTTACCTCATTTTAGCAGAAAATCCCTCATATGTGTCAAACTTGCGTTTTGCCGCCGACTTGCTCAGGATCGGAGTTTTTGTGCTTTCTCGAACTGTGGCGGGCGTATTCACACTACCAGACACCATTTTGCGGAGGCCACTTAACACACCTGAAAAATCAAATGGAAGGCATGTAGCCCACAAGAAACCATCTGAGAGAAACAAATCTTTCTCTCATCCGAGTGTTTCATCGCAACTCAAGGTGCACTGGGAGAGAAATAAATATCCCTAAGCTTTATTTTACTTTTATTTTTTTCAATGTGAATATACATTGATGGTCAATTTTTGTTGTTAAGTAATCTCTCAAAATGATAATTCTATGTTTCAGGTGATCTGAACAAGTGGAAGGAAAGGCATCTGCATAAACACTGGACCTAGATGGAAGCTATTGTCACAGACGCAGAGTCTATAGGGTTATTGAGCGGTGTGTCGCGGCGCCACTGACACTATAGACGCTCGCTTCGCTGTTATGCGAATACTTACGATTGAGAGAGCCACTTCGCCGTTTCTTCCGTCTCGCCCGATATACATCGGAATCATCGTCCAGCTGGGTCATAAGGTCTTCTGTCAACAATCCTATATGATGCGAGTTTTCGATGAATATCTGTAATAAACAGTACATCAATTATCTGATTGGAGGAGTGAATTGTATCTTGGTAACAAACTTAATTATAATTTTACCCAAGCAAAGCCAGGGCGAGATATTAGTGTATTTATTTAAAAAAAAAACATGTCCTAGCTAAAAAAAGACTTCTGGTAGCTACCCTTGCCAAATTTTATTAACTACACAACTAAAGTCATGCTGTACCTTGACAAGTGCAACATGGTGCTCCAGTCGTTGTGCAGACGCAGCCGCTGGCAGCGGCATGATGCTCGGAGCCATCACAATCGCCAGGTTGGAGGAGTCCATCAGATTATCTTTGTGACGGGAAGCAATGTAGTTTAGGAGCTAAAATATAAGTCACATTTTATTAAGCAATGATAGAATGATAGTAGTAAACATTTCTTTTCCGCAAATCTTCCATAATACTAAAAAAGACTGGAGAGTAAATAGATATGGGATTGGTGGAGCTGACATCATGCGCCATTTATATGCCATTTATGTAGTAATTCTCGATTTCTGTCTTAAATAATGTTTGAAGCTCTAATTAACTATGCAACACATAAAATATATTGGTTATTTATTAAGTGGCAAAGCTACCTAGTAGCTATTATATTATGTATAATACCTATAATATTATGTAGGGGACTTTTGTTTTGGTAACACACTGCAAGTGGACTCACTCTCTGGTGGACATTCATAAATGTTCATGAAGACACATATTTATGTCTAATTGGTATTCAGTGGTTCTCACCTCCATGATATAATGTAGCAGATGAACATGTAATACTGGTAGAAGAAGTAAAGTGTCCAGGACAGGTTTCAGGGCATCCTCTCCAGCTGTGAGCCGACATCTTAATAGCAGATCCTGGACCTCTGCACTGATGAGGGGCTCGGGCAAGCCCCGTAAGTACAATTTCAAGACACTCGCTACATCTATAGGATGATGGCCTTCTGAGACACAGCCTCCTGCATCTAGTAATCTCTAAAACATAATAATTTAACAAAATAGTATCTTGAAAAGTATCTACTTGGATAAAGATGTTTCAAAAACATAATGGGAGACAATGATATTTAATCATATTTACCTTGATATCCTTCTGACGATTCTGTGAACCAGCCTTTCGAAATAAACCCTCGACATGAGCATTAGCCCTTAGTACTGAAGACATCTCGGTTACAACTATTGGAATGCTCAGTGTACTTCCACAACAAATAACACTACATGATGGGACTTTGATGAGAGGTGCACCAAACAGGGTTTTGTGATCCTACAAATAATATTTAGTTGCTATTTAGAACAAAGACACAAATTATACAAAATAATAAAAGGTCCAAAGAGAATGAATCACCATCACATACTTTCACATTTTTAGATATAATCTTCTTTAAACGATGCTTTAATCCAGCTTTTTTCAATTCGCCAACTATTATAGACTGCAATTTACCATGATTGATACCATCTGATATCAACATTTTACTTATTTATGTAATTTTGTAAATAAAATAAATTCAACTCAATTCTCAACTTTTTGACATTCATTACTTGCCTTGCTCGGTTTTCAAATAATTTCGGACGTTATTACGCCACGTTCCATTTAGAAAATATTCTTTCTATGAACCAAAGATCCACGACAAAATACATTCCGTTTCTGTGAACTTTGCACCAGAAACTATTCAAAACTATCAAAATCTCTGTTTCTGAACGTTAGATAAACCAATTACTTTGACGTTTTGTTGACGTTGACATATTTGGATTTGTTTGGTTGATTGATATGGACCCAAGAGAATTTATTGTGTGGACCTCCTTGACTTAAAGTTTTAAATTTATTTAGGTTTTTAACTAGGAAAAAAATATTTAATATACCTGCGTACCTACTTATGTTCACTATCAATTAATTTCGAAACATTTAGTTAAATTTGTACAGGTGTACGATCATAAAGATGATCGAACTCTCAGCTAAACTGACTACGGGTACAGTGTACCTGGCAGGGGAAGCTCTTGAATGTTGTATTACTTTCTGCCACACCACGCAGCCAGAACATAGAAATTCACAAAGTCACAGGTAACTTACTAGTCCAGATTATATTAGAAATAGAAGTGAATTTATTCATAGCATCCAAGGAGAATACAACCAGGTTGTATTCTGTTTGTTACAGATTAGTCACATTTATACAGATATCAGTTTCAATATTATAATGATAGTATTTCTTTAATAAATTTGCAATTTTCAGTGATATTCTTGAGAGTTTAGCATGGGTTTCCGCACAGATCCATTGCTTTTACTCCACATCAGGTAGCTCAGGGGATAAAACTCCAACCATTGGGAAAACAACTGCTTTAGAAGTGACATCTTGTGATATTGGAGATGTTGTGTTTCACACAAAGCCTAAGATCCTTTTCTGTGACTTGACAATCCCTCTCGGAGAAACCAAAACCTGTAAGTTAAAATGGATAATTTTGCAAATCAATATAAATATCACTATATTGTAATATGAGTTCCATTAGTATCTCACACACTAGAAGAAAAATTGAGTATATGTTAAATGATATACATGGGAAATATACAGTATACTAATCAGAAGTAACAGTAGATTAGACTAATAATTTATAGTATAGTCTTTTTTTTCAGTTTGGTACAGAGAATCCCTACCTATTGAAGCCCCACCATCCTACAGAGGGACAACAGTAAAATATTCATACAAAATAACCATTGCCACACAGAAAGTGGGATCTCACATCAAAATGGTGAGAATACCATTCAGAGTCCTGCCCATCAGCCCTATAATAAATATGCAGGATCTTGCTGCGCTGTGTGGTAATGAAACTACTGAGGAGTTGCAACCAACTAATCCATTTTCAGAAGAAAGGAAAGTCGAAACTGCTTTGACTATGGCTTTGCAAGTTTTACAGGTAAGTTACTGAAATATTATTTTTTTCATATTTATCATTTAAAATTCTAAAGTTAAAACATTTTTAGAATCTCACAGCAAGGAGAAGCCCAAACTCTTACATGATCACCAACACTAGAGGAAAAGTTGGACGCTTTTGCTTGTTCAAATCTGCTTACAAATTGGGAGAAGATATTGTGGGTACCTTTGATTTTTCTGTTGGGACTGTCACATGTATGCAGGTATGTTATGATACTTTTATATAATGAATAGAACATCATAATGACATACTAGATTTCACTAAAATAACAATAATTAGTTATGTTTTATTTCTTTCTTCTGTATTTCTTACTCTATGCCCAAAAAGATTTACATGCTGTTTTATTTTTTTACCTAATTTCTTTTGTTATAGGTGTCAGTATCTTTACAACCAGAAGAGGTGGTAAAATCAAAGAGCCCATCTAGAAATGTCAACAAAGAAACTAGTAGTAGAACTATGACTGTGGCCAGGTATCATGAGGTCACCCTTGGCCTGACTCACTCCCAGCTAATATTGCCAATACCACTACACATTACTCCAGCCTTTGAAGTGGATGATGGTGAGTAAATTATTGTTTGAAAACATACTTAGTGATAAACAGTTACAGATATATGTGATGTTCCAATGCTTAATGAGTTTTAGTTGCAATGGTTTGTGGTTGCATATCACTTATTGCTTGGTTGATATGGAGACTATCTATGAGTGTAATATAAACTTTTACTTTGCAGTGTCTCTAAGGTGGAGACTCCACTTTGAATTTGTTACAACCAATGAAAAGCTGCTGCCAAACCCTGAAGACAATGATTGGAAAGCACCACTGAGTGTGCCCATTGAGACAATGGTCTGGAATCTCCCTGTCAAAATCTACTCAACACTACCAAAGCAAATTCAACCTCATTCTGTTGGGAATGATGCATACACCATGTATATTAAGTAATCACTAAATCAGTTATAACAGTTTTTTCTGTGCCTAGATGGAACTATTGTTTTCATCCCACCCAATGTACAAAGGTACTATAAACTAAGTATATGACCATGTTAATGTTCATTGAACATTAAAATATTTCAACATTTTAAATTTATTATTATCCATCATCATAGTGTATGGTAAGCCTTGGTTCAACCAGTCATATGTGTCAGATGTCCACCAGGAAAGTGTCTTATGAGGCACTTGTTTGGAGTGTGAATGATATTCCATGATAGGTTAAAAGTGATTTCATGTGCAAGTATATTTTGTATCATTCCATGTAAATAATATAGAAGATTTTATATGTACAATATTTATTAAAATTACTAAAATAAATTCCATCTTTCAATCATCTTCCAACTCTTTGTCCCAGTCCTTCATCTTGGCACCCATCATGAAGTCATCCCTGCAAAAATTGTATTTGTTTTTGAAATCCTCAAAATGAAATAAAGTGAATAATAATGAACACACAGCTGTAACCCCTTTAGTAATGATACAATGGCAGTGCTAATTGTCACACTACATATGAACAATGAAAAACTTTTAGCAATCAACATTGACATTTTGAAGAAAATCTATTTTTTAATTTTGCACAGACAAGTTTAAATCATAAAAGCTGAAATGAGCCAATCTCTGGAACTACCAATTGGAAGTTGAAAAAACCTTATACCTCAAAGCACTCCACTTAGGTGCATCATGTTCATCTTTCACCTCATCCTTCAATGACTTGGTGTGTTCATCCACTACTATGGACTTTGTCTGACCCATCAATGTATCCAAAAAGGCACGCTTATCAAACTTTTTCAATATCTTCTCTTTCTTTGCCTCAGACAAATCTGTCCTGTTCATATCTTTCTCCAGAGATTTCTGTTGATTCCTTACAGCATTAAATAACTGCACCACACCTTTTGTTGCTATTTTTGTTAAAAGTCTTTCTCTGTCCTTCTCTAATATGTTTGGCTTTACTCTTATGGATGGTTTTTCAATTTTCTGGAATAATGTTATTTTATGAAACATGAGAAATCAAGTTTAATTCCTCTGCATAATAATAGTTAAATTTGAGTAGGAGATACTTACAGGTTTCTTGACAGGGGGCTCTGAAGTGGATTCTTCTTTCTTAATTTCGCTTTGTGATTTCTCCTCCTTTTCCTCACCAATCACCTCAAAAGCCGGTTTCTCGTCCTTCTTTTTGATAACTTCTGAATGTTTTTTGGCCCTTGATAAAACTAAAGTTTTCTTGTTTTTTGGTTTAGTTGAACCCAAAATCTTCGCTACGGAGTCCGCCCAACCTTCGTTAGTTACTAACATACTGTCTTCCTCTGGTGGCTCGTCGATGGATTCATTGTCCTCATTGTCCGCCTCAGCTTCATCCAAGATCGGTTCTTGTACAATTTCTTCGTCACTTTGAGACTCAGATTCCTCCTCACTTGTTGAATCCGAAGATACTGGTAAAAATAGGAAAATAATTTAAAAACTTGCTGAGTTTCACTATGACTCACTTTACTCGAAATAGTATTTTGAAGTCACTTACCAGACACTTTTAAAGTAGGTTTGCTCATTGTTTCTACTACAACCATATTACTGATGGAAATAGTTTGTTTAATTGAAATACCTACGACAAGCTTCTGCGCCAGCCAACCCCACGTGCGTGTTTACTGTTTACAATTTCAGTCCAATTTTGACAATATATATTGACAGTGACAAGTGCTAATATTATTGTATTGCCAGTACAAATAATGCAAATTCTACCTATATTGATACTGAAAAATAATGTAGTAAAATGGAACGTTTCTTTTTATTACAAATAAAAATACAGCTGATCGACGACGGAGGAAGAAGTTTTGTTTCATTCGTGTCAGAAAATGGTGGTTTTGATCTAAATATGGCGAATGCTGCAAACCCTTTACCATATCTTAACAAAAGAGAATATGGGTTAATTTCTGATTTCAAGTCTCATTTATTTAACAAGCGACTTAATGCCGCTAAAAACTTATATCGCCGTGATTTAGTATGCCATTATGGGTGTGTAAATGCTATTGAATTTTCCAGCAATGGCGAATTGCTCGTATCAGGTAACTTTAATTAAAATTTCTTGCATTCAAATTTATTATAGATATTTCGATAGGTACACGATTAAATCCTGGCATTATCTTACAATAAGGCAATAGCGCTTTAAAAATCATTCTAGCAGTATTTCATGAACTATTCTTTGTTAAAATCAACCCTACATACAGTACAAACTTGGATGTTGTTGAGTTGATAACAACAGCGGCAATCAATATTTATTTACATTAAATATTGTATATCTGTTATAATTAAATGGAACCAGTCATGCATTCATCTTATATTTTGAATTAAATATTTATATTCTATAATTTGTATTTAAACAAAGAACAGCAACAACTAGTATTATATTTTCTTCTGAGGATTTCATTTTAGGATAATAAATTTCATGTTTCAACTAATTTGACCTTTTTTATGAAATTATTTTTTTGTTATATAATGTATAACACATAAAAGTTATACATTATATAACAAAAAATATTTTTTATTTATTCTACTTTATTAGGTATATTTCATGGTTTAGGTGGAGATGACCGGAGGGTTATGCTGTGGCAGTTTGGGCAAGCAATGCTCAACTGCAACAAGCCGGAGCCCATGAAGGCAGTGCACCAGTCCAACATCTTCTGTCTTGGCATCACAAGTGACAGCCAGAGGATATACTCTGGAGGAAATGATGATATTGTAAATAGTGAAATCTCACACTTAAAATGCATGCCTGAGGTTTAGTCAACAAACATATCAACCTACCTGAAATCATTGCAAATCAACCCTACCATCATTGCATAAAGTTATTTCACAGCAATTGACTGTATGTTGGGAAAAATACATTAAATCTTATGTGAATTTATATTTATATAATTAGTAGCAGCCCGTCTCTGCTTCGCTTGGTAAAATCTTAATAAATTTTACATCTAAACTTGTCTCAGGAATGACACTACCTATTAAAAAAACTTAAATCAAAATAAGCTTGTAGTTTTTAAGAATATTATTAATAATTGAGAATCAGACTTGTTGATTTGTAACCAGGTTATTGTGCACGACTTGGAGAGCAAATGTCCACTGGAGGTGCTACAGCACCAGCGGGCCGTGTGCAGCCTCAGCATCGACCCCATGAACGAGCGGGTGGTTGCCACGGCCGGCAATGATGGCAGACTGCTGCTGTTCGACACCAGGCAGTCTGTACATGGTGAGTAGAGTTTATATTATACACACCCTATTAATTTTAAAAGGAGATAGCACAATAAAACCCAACCCATGCTAAGTGGAGGAGAAAAATTAGGAAAGAATATACAAGGAAAAATGTCAGATGAGAAAGAACGACTAATCTCAAGCTTAAACAAAATTCTGAGTTAGGTCATGGCAGACAAATAACAATGTGGCTTGGCTGTGGATTTGATTAAAGTTGCATTTCCTGTGAAAAGAATCCCTGGTAATATCGCGCAGCCGGAAGGCATTCCACGGCGTGATGTTCCACCCGCAGCAAGTCGGCATCCTGGTGTCCGCCAACGCCCGCGATGGCGTCGCGTTGTGGGACCTCCGCTCGCCCAAGCAGTAAGTTTTAAAGCTTTTATTTAATTTACCCTGTTAGTATGTTAGTCAAATTTTACATGTTTAATTTGGCCTGTTTCCCAGTGACTTCAAATCAAATCCTATCAAAATCCTATTTCTAAATCCTATGCATAAGTATTGTCTAAAATTTAAACCCTTTCAAAGTAAAATATGGTCAAATTAAAGTTTCAGTATGTATAATACACTATGGACAAACTGTAGTACAATCACAAGTTAGTCTAGATATACATTTGAAAAATACTCAAGACTTTACATAAAAATAAATATGGAATTAGTTGAAACTTTATGAATGTATATTGCATTCTCTTAGCAACAGTCAGTACATAAATATTCCATTAATAGCTGGTCACAGAATTGTTATTGATACACATTAACATATCGATAATCCACACCACATGTCGCCACATTTGTTATACAATCCATGATTCATGACGATCAAAATAGACTGCATGTGGATTTTTTTAAATCCGTAAATAGATAAAACTTGTTTTATTTCCTATACCATAAGGTTGATTTTAAGTTACTCATGTTTCTGTAATTAAAAAACTATTAAGATCATAAATAAAAACACATACAAAAATACCGTGCATACCTGTTGAACATCACATCTATAAATAACAAACATCTATAATGTATATGAAGTGTTCACTTGAGCGTTTCTGAAGGCCTACCACGAAATGGCTCCCATACAAACTCTCAACTTGCCACTTCACTTGAATTGCTAACACTGGTGTCAGATTTTATTTAAGTTGCCTAAAGGCATCTGACACAACTTACTTGCCACTTACAGCCTGATCCTTAAAACAAGTAAAAATTGTACAATTTATTTACCAGCCCGGTACTTCGTTACGTGGGTAACAACGGGTCCGTACAGAATAGTATGAGCGTGCGCTTCAATGCGGCCGGGACGCACATCCTAGCGCTGCGCAGGCGCCTGGCTCCCGTACTATACGCTATACAGTCCCCGGAGCCCGTAGCGGAGTTCTACCATCAGGTATGAGTCTAGTTGATTGTATAATTATTTTACGACTTTGTTTGGAATGATATGAGCGCTTTCAACTCAGCCGGTATGCATGTACTAGCGCTGCGCAGGCGCCTGGCTCCCATACTATACGATATACACCACCCGGAACGTGTAGCGGAGTTACCTATACCCAAATAAATAGATTTTAATAGACTACACTACTTGTATATAATCTTTAACAGGACTATTACAACTCCTGCACGATGAAAAGCTGCTGCTTCGCTGGGGAAGGAGACCAGTACGTGTTGTCCGGCTCGGACGACTTTAACCTCTACATGTGGAAGATTCCAGCTGGCGGGGCCACTGGCTATGGTAATATTCATAACTATCACTACATTATAGCGGTGATGGTCCAGTAGTTAAGACCTTCCGCCTGTGATCTACAAGTCCCAGGTTCAAATACTACTCGTGCCACTACATGAGTTTGTACACCAATCTGACTCATGTATAGTTGTTTTCATCGACCACTTGCATCTGGTGAAGGGAAACATTGTGAAGAAACCTGCACACTGGTGGATAGTTTAGATCGCTAGTGTGTAAGCGACTAACTACCTGCCGCTAGATGGCGGTGGTTAGTCGTTAAAATCATGTCAGATGCCGGCGACTTGAATAAAATCTGACACCAGTGTTAGCAATAACACACTCGATGTAATATGTACATAATATAAAATTGTATGCTATGATCATTAAAACTACGCAACGGATTTTTATGCGGGTTTTTTTAATAGATGTGTAATTCATGTGGAAGGTTAAAGGTGTGTAATTTCTGATGGTTTTGCCCGTGCGTTACCCGGGAAGGGCCGTTAGTTAAAAAAAAAGTGTATTAACTTGCGTAGAATTCAAACATTCGTGGAATGAATCTTTGGAATTATGGTCGGGAAGGATTCATTGGTTCTATATTCATTATTTTTCTTCTTTAATGTGTTGTTTAGGCACTTAAACTGTGAACATAATCATAATACGTCATTTTATTGAAATATACGAGTACACTCTAAAAATCCATATATTATCACTTTACAAGTTATGTACTTTATATATTTTTTTGTGTTTTTTTACTTAAGTAATTTTCACACTACAACATTTAAAAAAAAATAATGTTTTAATGCAATTTTTGATGTTTTAGTATGGCATTTGAAGTGGCATTATTTTTGTTATAGATATAGAGCCTCACATCGTATTGTATGGCCACCGGTCGATCGTGAACCAAGTCCGCTACAACCCCCACTACTGCCTCATCGCGTCGTCCGGAGTCGAGAAAATTATCAAGGTATATTTTAAAAAATATATTCTTCCTCTAATTTGGGTCAATACAGGCGGGTTCACACTAATGCTACATTAAAACTTACGTAATCATTTTAGTGTATAAAAAGAAATGGAAATTAATACATTCGAAATGTTTACTATAACAAAAGTTAAAAGAAATATTTTAGCAACAAATGATTCTGGGGCAGATCAATGGATTAATTATACTCTTAAATGGTCCACCTGCTGTTTTTTTTTGGCAATGCGAATGCAAAATAATTAATCTGATATTGGATTAAGACATTTAATGATGAATAAATTCGGTTTATCCTCTGTAGGTGTGGTCAGCGATAGAATTCCCAGAGATGCGAGGAGCTTTACTAGAGGAGGCGCACTGCGACAACCCGCGGGAGATCTACAGCCACGAGGAGTATGTCTCTCTGGTGCACCACAGCGGGCAGGTGAGTTGACACGCTCGCTGGGAAATATCGCGCCTGGCGTGTTGTGCGACACGCATGGTTTATTCTCTATACTATTATTATATAGAGGTAAGCGTTATGTTTGAGGCGGGTAATCTCCGAAACAACCGAACCGATTTCAAAAATTCTTTCACCATTTGAAATGTACAATACCCAAGATTGCTATTCTTATTTATGTTTTGTTCAAAACATCGTGAACAAAATGTAACCGGCCAGCATTATATCCGCAGTACATATCGCACAACTACGCGGAACAGTCCACGAGCGAAGATCCTCGCATGATGGCGTTCTTCGACTCCCTCGTCCAGCGCGAGTTGGAATGCTTGGCAGAAGAAACTGACTCGTTGGACGGGTCTAGTTCTGTGGCCACCGTACACGACAACGACACGGAATCTTCAGACAGCGACCAGATTGTAGCAGATTTCCTGCAGTTACCGCCAAAACGAGGTAATAAATAGACTATTAAATTTTTACGTCTGCCGCCATATAACGAATACAATCACGTCAAAAATTAACGAGTACAATAAGGTAGTTACTACAGATATCAGTGAGAAAAAGTGTTTTTAAATACCTATACCAAACACAATCACACAATAAATAATATTGAGAAATCAGTGACATTTAATTATCGTGATTTATTATGTGAAAGCATTAAAATTATATTTAAACTTAATTATGTCATAACTTTATTTAAAACTGTGCGAACAAAAATTTTTTGTCATAAATGTATCTTTTTAACACACTTGAAATTTTACGGCTCTGGTATATTCGATGTCGTATGATACATACACGTGCATTGAACATTTGACTTTATGATCGCGCTCCGCTGACGCGTCGCTAGAAAGTCCTCGTATGTAATTTTCATTTCATATTCGCACACTTGTATCATAATGGTTCTATTATAATTTGTAATCCACTGTTACTTGGTTTTCATTTTTAGTTTTAAAATCTTTATTTTCAACAATTTTTAACAATTTTTATTTTCAGCAAATCCAAATGGCAGTCGCAATCAAAGGTGTTCAAATAGGCTCGCAAGACTTGTGGCGTCACGGTTTTCGAAAAACTTACGTTCACAGAAGCGTGGCTCTCTAAGGTAAGTGCTAAAAAAGTATTTATTACATTATCAAACATCGTGTTTACAAACATGTTTGTGAGGACTGTTTATATATATTTATTTACGTAAATACGTAGATTATTCTATGGTACCCCCCTCCCCTCACTTCACTATACGTCCCTGTTCGTTGTGTTACTCCAAAAATGTTGATCGGTTATCTCAGGATGGTAGTTTTTTTAATCAGCCAGCAGGCCAGCCAGCAGGGGCCCATTCTCTAGTGAATTGACTTTTTTTGTCTATAAATCAGACTCTACTCTACATAATACACTACTCTACATTCTTCTCTCTTTCATTTGGACGTTTTCCCGTTTGCTTCCATAGCTGTCGAGCAACATCTATTGAGTTAATCTATTTCAGGCGAAGCAAACAGTCTCGTAGCGCTCTAAGCAAATCGAGCGGGAAGTCTGCGGGCACGTCCAGCGCCAAGGGCAAGCTGGCGGGCGCGCGGCGCAGCCGGGGGCGCGGCCGGCCGCCCGCGCGCGCCCCCGCCCGCGCCCCCGCCCGCGCCCCCGTCCGCGCCCCCGCCAGCGCCCGCGCCCCCGCCCGCGCCCGCGCGCTCCCCGCCCGCTCCGCGCCCTCCAGCGAGCGCACAGACTCGGATGAACCTGAGCATTGCTTGTATCGGAACGCTGGCAGGGTGAGTGTGTGTTGAGTGTTGTCTTTAGGAATACCACATACGGGCGAAAAGTTGGGCAAAATTAGAAAAACAAAAACAGTATGTCGATGACCGATTTCAAAAATTCTTTCACAAATATGTAGTGTGGAATGTCTGGCCGTGGGCTGTTATCACGGTTTTTCTTTCCGTGGTAACTAAATTTGCAAAGTGAGTTAGGGAGCGTTCAAGTATTACGTGACGCAATTTTTTAAGATTTTTGACGCCCCTCCTCCCCTTGTAACGCACCATAACTTTTAACTGTAACCCTTTCTAATCCCCCTCCCACTCACTAAACGTTACGTAACACTCAAGTGACCATTTTTAGTCAGCATGAGAGCCTTTATAGGCCAAGAACAGGCCATGATACAAACCTGAGGGAGATTTTGAGGACATTACAGTATGAACATTATAAACTCACTTTAATAACACGACTACAGCAATGTGCTTCTGCATAAACAAATGAATACTGATAACGAAAACAACATTAAATGTTGTACAATACAATATAGGGATGCCCACTCTCTCTTACTTACTTTTTCAAATTCTATTACTTCTTAGATTCTATGATTTACAATTGTAGTATATCAATTTATGTTTCTATTTCAGATATCATTACGCAGACGTATGAATTTGTCAAGATCAGCAAAGAGGAAAAGCAAAGTCACTAGTTATAGGAAAATTATGAATATGAATTTACGAAGCAATGGTAAGCGAATTTGTATTAGATCATTCCATTAAATTGTAAATTGTTTTTATAATATAAATGAGGTTTCGTTTCATATTATTTTCAGGGGCAGCGGCACAAGACAGTGATAACAACAACTTTTCAAACTTTGATAATTTCGATGAAAATCTAGCTCTTCCTAGCACAAGCACTGGTCGGTACAATTTGTTTATTTTTAATGTTTCAAATATATTATTGAATGCCTTAGTAAAGTGTGAATGAACTCTTATTGTGCATTAGCAAGCACAATGAATGCATTTTGACTCCAAAAATCGACTATAACTACGATCTACGACGACTATGACTAACGATCGATTGACTAGTTGGAAAGTAGCCAATTGACGGCCTTCTTATTGTCAAATTAAACTTATTTTAAGATGTTTAAAGTTAATTTTATGTGTGTTTTTATTTCAATTTGCTTGTGTGTGGTTTTAGGTTATAGGGGTCAAAGTTCCGCAGCTCTATTCCGGATAGCAGAGGTGGATTCAGACGACGACCAGTCAGTGGGCAGCCGGCCCATCTCCCCTCGCAACCAGAACGGGAACCACAGCATCCCTTCCAACCTCATCAGCATAATCCCCACCCCCATCAACGGGTCTAGAGACTCCCTGGGCGATTCCCTTCGCGTTGAACCCCCACAGTCTGGAAGCAACAACTCTTCGCCTCCACCTGAAAATCGTCTGAGGATGAACCTAAGGAGAGTGCGACGGAATGGACGATTAAGTTTTCACAGATCCGATGATTCGAGTGAATCCCCCCCTCCCAAAGACACTGCAGAACGAGTCAGCACGTCACTTACTGAAAGGTTGTCCCTAAAAGTTGGTTACAACAGGACTGTCGCTCGACTCATGAATGAGACAAATGAAAGCGAATTAGAAAGCAGTTGTAGCACAGAGAGTAGTGTTTGGGCAGCTTCTGGGAGCATCGGGCTTGGCACTCCGGACAGCGGAGTGGGGACCGTAGTAGGAAGCAGCACGAGGCATTCGCAGCCTCCCGCGGACGAAGTCTCCGACGACCCCGATTATCAGGCGCTCAAGTTCCGACAACGAGTGAAGAAAGCACGCCGGAACTACAGAAACCATATGGACTCAGACTCGAATTGAATATAGACTTAAAATGTGTTCCGTATTATCCTAGTTGATCTACTGTAAGTGGTGACTATCCAACGACTGCATCTTCTATTGTTATAATTATAAAGTTGTTAAGGATTTTTCTAGTGTAGACACATGTGATTATGGGCCTCTGAATATATTACAAATTTTGCCCCTAATAACAGTTAATAGCAGGTTTACATGTCTATCTAAATCATAAAGATTTTGAATCTCATCTCTGCTAGAACTTTGATTGCTATAGTCTGTATATAAGTACGAAACCTAAAATAAATACTTATATTCAGAAGTGTAGTATATATAGAATTCACATCAAGGCACCAAGGAAAAGGATATTTGTCTGATATTTATCATAGAATTTATATGGAAGCCTATCATGGCCGGCTATATCTGTCATCTGATAGACAACTAGCTAAGACAGTCAGTCATACAAGTCCGATTGGTGAAAATTCTACAAAGTTTTTTATTTTCTATAGTTTATTATTATGAAAACATTATGTGATCTATTGATTATATATTATCAAGTAACTTTATTAGTTTTAAGATACATCATAAATGCTGATGTCCTCTGTAAAGGTTGTATAAATAAATGCTGCTGTAATAAATACACTGACAAAATATATTTTAACAGCTTTTATTTACCGGTGCCGTGTAACCGAAAGGTGAAACAAAACCTTTCGGTTAGACGGCACCGGTTATATGGTTCTACTTTTTTGAGTGAAAATTGATTGATCAAATCATAACATTGTCGCTTCAAATCTTTGATTCTATTATGATTATAAGTATATAATCATAATAGAATCAAATACCTAGTAAGGTATTGTCCTATCAATACGTATGTGCCTACATTAGCAGAATTCAATAAACGTGATATTTTTAAAGGATAAATGTTAGAATACTTTTTATTGAAATGAACTGAATGTTAGATTAATACAAATATGCCACCATATGCAGGTAGTCTTAATACCATATACAGTAGTATACTTAATACAATTTTAAAAATAGGTGTAATATGACTACAATGCAGCCCTATAGCAACGTAGTCTCTCTGTCCTACAGACAGCACAGCACTCAAGGAATGTAACTTTGGATATATAAATCAAGCTGAAAAAAAACTAATGTCAAGATGTAATGTCATTGTCAAACGAACTTTATATGTATGAACTTTTTATAGGTTACCTTAAAATAGATTAGATTTAGTAGATTTTAGATTCTGATTAGAGTGAAAGATATAATGGATGGAATAACAGTTTATAATAATTTTTTGAGTGTCCACTTGCCCCAGTTGTTATTATCAAACGTTCCTGAACATTTCTGGCATACACTGTGTAAGAAAGTTGAACATAATATATTTGATTCCGGTTCAACGTTCCAACTATTGGAAATAGATTATGAAGACTCTGAAATTATGCCTTACGATCCTTTATGGAGTGTGGTGCCTACAAGAGATATCGAACGTTCAGATCCCAACCATATATACTTAGTAGATCATGCTTGGACATTCCAAGCAAATAGTGTCAAAACCAATCTAAGAAATATACCCAGTCTTCTGGAAAGGATGTGTGCTATGATGAAAGTGACTGGAGAAACAACAGAGGAAAAGATTGAAAGAGTATCACATAGTGTATGGAGGTATGCACACACATATGCTCTTGGTGGCAGTGATTTTTCTGCAGAAGACAGAGTACCAGTATGGTATGTGTTAGATGAGTTGGGCTCAGGTATTTTGCATTCAGATAATCCAAATTTCAGAGCTGTGCCTTTTATGCATATTCCATCACAAATGACATATACTATATTGTTCCCCATACAGGATGTTGAGGAAGGTGAATCTATAACAAGAAATTATGTTGAAGGAAATTACTCAGACCCTCTACAAAGAGAAGCTATGCTAATTCCTTGGAAGTGCTATGAGAATTTTGATGATGACTACACTCAAGAGGAGCCCAATTCAGGTTATTTTCTTGAGGGTCATGTTGTTGAAGATTTACCCGATTTAGAAATATTATGTACAAATGAAACTTCTACACCTGATAAGTTGAAAGTGTTTTCACATTATGAGTTTATCAATGAGCATCTTACAGCACCCGAGTTTGAGATAGTACAGAATGAAAATGATGCTGATATAGTCTGGTTTACAGATCATTTCAAATCATTCAAAGAATTCAGTACTAGTAGCCCAAATAAATTTGTAAATCAATTCCCATTTGAATATGTTATTACTATTAAAGATTTGCTAGCAATCGTTTCTAGAAGGTGTGCTAAGAAATGTGATAAACTTGGTGTATTGGAAACTAGTCCTGCGTGGTTACCCACTACATTCAATATGAAGACCGAACTCTCAAAATTTGTGGCTTATTACATGCAGAGAAAAAATGCTGGCTTGGACAACTATTGGATCTGTAAACCATACAATCTTGCAAGAGGTTTAGATACATATATCACTGATGACTTGTATTTTATGTGTCGTCTACCCCAGAGTGGACCTAAAATTGCACAGAAGTATATTGAGAAACCAGTATTGTTTGAGCGACCCGACATTGGGCTGGTGAAGTTTGATATTCGATATGTGATTTTATTGACATCAGTAAATCCTACTGAAGTTTACATTTACAATAATTTCTTTTTGAGATTTTCAAATAAACCATTTGCATTAAATAATTTTGAAGATTATGAGCAGCATTTTACGGTTATGAATTACACAGAGAGTGCGTTGTACAGAATGTTATGTGCTGAATTTAAGGAGTCATGGGCTCAACAAAACACAAATTATAGTTGGGATGATGTAGAAAAGTCTATATTTCAAATGATTTCAGAGGTATTTACAGCTGCCACTAGTGTAGAACCCCCATGTGGTATTGGAAAAAGTCCTCAATCCAGAGCTTTATATGCTGCAGATATAATGTTGAAGTGGCAGAAAGTAGATGATGACATGCAAATTCAACCTCAGTTGTTGGAAATAAATTGGATGCCAGACTGTCGCCGAGCATGTGAATATTACCCCAACTTTTATAATGATATTTTTTCTGTCATGTTCCTAAATAAAGATGTGGACACCTGTACAAAGATTTTGTAAGAGCAGAGACTAATCTTAACTAGTCATATAAATGCGAAAGTTTGTTACCTCTTCACACATTATCTATTTGGACAGATTGTTATGAAATTCGGTAAATGGGTAGAAAATAACCTGGAATAACAATTAGGGTACTTTTTATCCCGAAATTCCCATGCGAGCGAAGCCCCGGGGCGCAGCTACTCTGCTTTATATTTAAGTATTCCAGATTGTACTGGCCAGTATTATCCAGATTGTAGTCACAAATTATTTTAGTGCTAGTGTTTTACATTTAAGTATTCAAGTCTGCATTCACAAGTATTTACTCAAACTTTTTTACTTTTACATTATTGTTGATGAATATATGGAAATGTGTTCTTAAGACTGGTATTTTATTTTAATTATATATAAATCACATTGTACATAATTCAAAGAATAATTATTGTAATATTTAGTTATATTTACCTATCAGGTTTATATCACTTAACAGATTGCTTGATTTTATAAATATGCAAGAAACAAAACATTCACTAATTCTTCTGTACTATCATATGATCATCATCTCGGATGTAACCAAATGGGTTCTCTTTGGACACATCTCTGCTACTAAGTAACAGCAGGATCAGCACGACAGCAATCACAACAAACAGTAGGATCCAGTAACGCCTGTAGATGCCGCCTGCTCGCCTCACTCGTGAAGATGGCAGTGTGTTCCTGAAAAAAATATTGTAAATACATATAACTAAAATTCACAGATTTGCACTTGAAATTGAGTAAGACAAGAAGATTTTTTAGATGTAAGAATGAGAACTACTCTTTCTGACCTCAGTTCCCTAATTTATTACCATAATTTTAATGAGTATTCAAGAACAACACTTCAACTTACTTCCACCATCTACTAATCCAGGCAAATGTTGACTTCTGTTTATATTTATTCTCATCGTGATCAAAGTTGCTTGATGCCTTGAATTGATCCAGAGGCTTAAATGATTTTCTTGGGGCTTGACCTCCTACAAATTTATAAGAAAATTATGTACATCATTATTGGGATCTTCATAAAAACATTATGGTAAACAGCTTTTAAAATAAGCTTTATAGACTAGGAAGTTAATTTATCTTAAACTAGTATCTAGTTCTCACTCTCTAATAAGACACAGGTTTTATTATGGTCTTACTTTACTTTCTACTACTTTCCTCAAGAATTAGGCCATGTATCAGATGATGAGATTTTTAAAGATATCTAATTAGAGCTCTTAGAGAGTTTTAAATGCATAGTTAATTTGCATAATATCTTAGGATAGTCATTTGCATGTAGAACAAGTTCAAGCCCAAAGCTGTTTTATCAACTTTATGGAAGAGGTTCTTTTAAATATACCTTGTAAACTGTCACTCCTCTTAACAGATGTACTGTCGTACACATCTGGCATCTGGACAATGGAATGTGGTGTGCCATTAGCTGCTCTACTACTGGACTCATCATCGCTGGCCCCAACCGGGGTGCCACGCTGGCTATCTACAGAACTTGAGTAGTATTGTTTATCTGTGGGTGATGTGCTTCGTCTCCCTGCTGCTCCCTTTAAGTCTTGGTCTTCTGACAACTAAAATTATACCATATTGTTTTAGAATTATTATAAATGGAATGTTTCATGCATATGTGTTTTGGACATTTTAGAGGTTACAATGATTTGTTCAGGATAGACATGATAAACGGCAAGATCCCAGCATTGTTCTATTTGATGTTGTTGTTTATATTAACATTATGTGCTAACAAAAAATATAAATAAAAGCTGACCAATGGTAGGCCAAGTCCAGCTCGGGCCCAATTCACTCCAGCAAGTTTCTCTCGGAGCACATCAGCCACGGGAGAGACTAGGTTTGGCGGAGGAAACACCGGTGTCGTACAGGATGGGCACTGGTAGCCGGCGGGAGCAGTGGTTTGCGGCAGGGCGCGGTACCGGGACTCCGCACATGACCAATGGAACACATCTGACAAAATTATATTTGAATTATAAACTACCCGATTAACGAGCGATAAAAGAGAATTTTATATTACTTACGATAACAAGTTAAACGTATGCATTCGCCTTCACTTAAATTTTTTGTGCATATTTCACATATGGGATTGTAATCACTATCTCGCAGCCACTGCAAGTACGATTGAACGATACACTGGAAAAATAAATAATTTGTTTGTAATAAGCGATTTGTTCGAGTAAATAGTTTTTTATTCATTATTTGTCAAGAAATGAAATTACTTTTGGGTGGTTCGTCACCATACAATATTCGCAAACATTCACACCATGTTCAAAACAAAACTGATTTGTCACTCTTCTTTTTGGGCACTTGCATAGACCCATCTTGCCTTTGTTGCAGCAGGTTATTATCAATAGTAGATATTGCAGAAAAATCCATAAATTAATATAAACGCAGAAAAATATTAAAACACGGAACGGAAAAGCAAACAAGAACAGAATTAAACGTCAGCCACGTTTATTGACGTTGTCAAAATTAGTTTTTTTTTTGTTATTGTATAGCGTTCCGTTCTATTATTCATTTCGTCAACGTGCAAAGAAACCTAACTGGTTTCTTCTTCTCTGTGTATGAAATTTGGTATATATTCATAACTGCTACCTACTATTTATCTAGTAAAAACAGTCAGATTTCTGATTTCGGGAGAAGAAAAAAATTTTTTACTTATCTATATTATTTTGCTTCTATCATTAAAGTTACAATACAACCTACCTATCACTGTCATTATCATGTCCTTTCTTGTCAATGAAACGTGAAATCGTCGTAACATTCACTTTACAAACACAAAATAGAATAAAAGCTAGAGGCAGAAAGACATTCTGCCTCAGCTTCTAATAATGGCCTTAAAATTATTATATCTGAAAAATCTTGTTGCTAAACCAGTCAATGTTTTGCTAAAGCAATCTTCTTTACAGACAAACACTTCTAACCTAAAAGTCTTCAGTACAACACCTATAGCCTATGTAAATTTCTTCAACAAATGTAAGTTCACGAATATAAAATTTTATATAAATAGGTAGATCTGCATTATTTATTATACTTTGTCTTCTTAAGAGTGCCAACTATTTGTACTTAATTTTATTCAGTGCCTGCGGAAAAGTTATGGAAGTCCGTAACTTCTGTCAGTAATGCTGGTGCAAAGAAAGGTCGTGGTAAGGGTGCCGGGCGAATCCGGATTCGTGACTTGAATCGCGGCCAAATGATCGGAGTCGGCAGAGTCAATATGCTCTGGCCTGGTCTCTCTGCGCCCGTTATACGAGGCAGAGAATTACTTAAGCAACAGAGGTTGCCCGATGACCCCGAGAGGTATGAAATTAATATTCTTGTAGTTGTATAGGCGAGTGTCGTGGCCATTATGTGGAATGTAACACACACAACTTACTTTGCTATATTAGTTGATTGATGGGACTCTCCAATGAAACATGCTGGATTTAATTGCATTCAGTGATGTAAGCTTATGCCATTGTCTCTGCATACAGTAAGTTTGTCAATTTTGAATCTACTACATTTAATTTTTCTCATTTTAGAATGGAAAAACTAACAAAATTGAGAGACTCAATGACAAAATTCCGTCGTTTAAAGTTAAGCCCTATCGAAAGAGGTTGGTCTGGAAGTCGAATGCCAGGGCGCAGTATTGGACCTCCTGACCCCATTGGGGAAGGTACATTTTTATTTTATAATAATAATATAATTTCTTTATTCAGACCATTAGTCCATTTTTGTTAGTAACAATGAAACTTTAACCTATTATTAGTAAATACAAACACAGAAAAAATTAAAATACACAAAACACCCATCATTTATGTAATCATTTAATATATAATATGAAAAAGGAAAACGAGGTAGGTACTTACTACAATGACTATATTATACTTTCATTTATTGCAGATGAATTTGTTGGTTTTGACACCAAAGTGTTGCAACTAAGGTCACTGTTGCTTATGAAAGGAAGTCTTGGAAGAACTAGGAATTTCCAGGCTATGGTAAATATTTTATACTATTACTGTTCTAATTAAAAAAGAACATCTAGATTACACTCAGCTCTATTGGGCAGGGAAGTGAGCTTCCCAGTGGGCAGCATGAGTTATGTAAATAGGTTACTCGCGCTGTCACTGCTCATGTCACTGCCACTGCCTGGCACACACAGGAGTGGAGTAGTGAAAATATTTTTAGAACTGAAGAATATGAAGGCTGAGTGTAAATACTCGCGTCATTATTGCCGCAGAAGTATTTAGGAAAATATTTCCTGCAGCAGCAGGAGAAGTGACAGTGGGCTGAGGGTAAATGTAATGATTCTTTATATTGAAAACAAAAACTATAATTGAAATCCTTATGAGATTAATAATAACTTTATACTTGTAAAAATACATTTTTGTAAGTTAAATTTCTTATAAATTTCAGGTTGTCACTGGCAATGGCCAAGGACTAGCTGGCTTTGGTCTAGGGACTGCCAAGGAAGCACCAGCTGCCTTGAGGAAAGCCAAGAATAGGGCTGGACAGAAGTTGATGAATTTTGAAATTTACAATGGGCATTCTAGTAAGATTATTTATTAATCATTAGTTGAAGCAGAGAGAACTGTAGTAGTATAACTATTACTGTAGGAAATAGCCTATTGGCATTTACTAAAATTATTTGATTAGATATGGTTGTAGACTTTTTTCGAGAATTTATTCATCAGATAAAAACTTTATGAGATTTCATAATTTTCATTAAATTTCCAGTTTTCCATGACTTCTACACAGCATTTGGAAAAACAAAAATATTTGTTAAGAAGAAGAATGAAGGATATGGTTTGGTTTGCCACAGAGCTATTAGGGAGATCTGCAAGGCCATTGGTATCAAAGACATTTGGGCCAAAGTAGAGGGCTCCAAGAATTTGCAGCATATTGTCAAGGCTTTCTTTATTGGCTTACTGCAACAGGTATGTTTTAATATAATATCTTTAGTTACACTCAATCACTTGCTGCATTTATAGATTTATTTAGGTATTTATAGGTTTCGCAAGCAAAACTTTATGTAATGTTATCAATTTCCTGGGGGAAATTGACTATATCCATACAATGTGATGAGGTAATAAACTCACTTCCACATTTATAAATTAAGTTGGGAGACTCTGTAGTGTGGTATGTACCTTTATTGGCAATGTTGATGAAATGGTTATGCCACTTCTTTCCCCTAATTTACAAACTAGGTGCAGGTTTCCTCATCTTTCCTTCTTGGGAAGCAAGTGCTATATGTTAGTGGCAAGTGATATATGAGAAATAAAAATCGGTTTTATTACAGAGAAACCATCAACAATTAGCTGAAGAGAAGAAATTGCACCTAGTGGAGTACAGAGCTGAAAATTCGTATTACCCCAAAGTGGTGGCCAGCCCTAGCGTGGTCCGCACTAAAGAGGAGATCCCGAAAGACGAAACATTAGATTTCACACACTATGTCATGAACGATAGAGTTATATTGAAGAGGAAAAAGTTCCCAAGGTTCTATGAGACTATGCCTCATTACAAGATTTATTTAAAGAAGTATGAGAAATACAGAAATCATGAGAGGATTCGTCTAAACCTGAAAGTGGAATATGGAGAGGTGAAGAGCTTCTTGACGGACCGGTACCCGAAGGAAGAAAATAAGGAGACATAGATGTGTAACCAATATTTGTATAGACTAGTTTTAATGTTAATAAACACGTTAAATTATTTAATTTGTTTAATTTAGACTTCATAGAGAAGTAAACCTGAAAGAAAAGAAACAAATTTTGGTTTTATAATGATTTATTTATTGATTTCAAAATATCAAAAGAGTAATTTATTTTCTTAGCATCTTCAGCTAAAACCAAAGTAATTGAAATAAATTCTACCTAGTCTAATAAAAACGGATTTAAGATAATACAGAATAAAAATTAAAATACAATTGTGTAATTGGAAATAAAAAATAAGACATCATATTGAAATTACTGCCGTTTCATCGATATTTTTGTATAGTAAAATAGGCGATTTTAAAAAAAATAATTTTACATTCGTGTCATGGCACCCAATAGTCATTCCAACGTTAATAAAATATTTACAACAATATTACAGCCTAACAAGCCACTAAATGCTCTAAAATGCTAGGACTGCTATTTAAAACAAGCACCAGTCTCTTTAATAGACGAATATCTTCCATCCTACTCCTGTTACGTCACTGTCGCTGTATTCATTTACTAATTGTTAAAAAATCTAATATCATGAACCGATTTTTCGATATTCATTTGGCTTAGTTGTCGCAATGTCAACAATTTTCTATGTTTAACTAGTTATGTGATATTGACAATACGAAAATTTAAAAATACTTTATTTATCTGTAAATAATAGCGACAGCAACGTAGCCAAAAATATATTCACTATAGTAAAAATATTCTATAGCAAAAAGAATTATATTTAAAGTTATTATTACGTCCAATACAGCGTTACAAACGATAATTTTCAAGATTAGAAATGTCGACCATTATCGACCTACAAAAGAATTACGAATCAACAGAGACTTTGTGTAAAGTATCTATTAAACAATCTGATCTAACGTGCTATATATGACTACAACAACTATCAAGTTGAACCAATAATGGTACATAATGCCAATGTCGTGGCGAAATAGCGATATGATTTAGCTGCCCTCTAAGAGTGCTTTAAACCATACGAATAAGATGAATAAAATAAAAAAAGCAAACTATATTTGAAATAGTTGAATATGAGGCAGAATCTTGATGCTGTATTTATTGATCTAAAATGAATATAGATTGGGATCCAAGGCCTTGAGGATTAAGTATCAAATGAGATTCCGCGCCACGAAGAAGACGCGGCGCTGCAGTCGCTTACAACAAAACTGTTGCCGACACGTTATGATAGTTCACATATCTTCTTTTATGGCGTTAAATAGTACTCTCGGCCACTCGAAAATAAAATAAAATCGACCCCGGCCATATTCAGTCACACACTGTAGAACTGATATGACCTAACAATTGTCGTAATGGAATGACAGTTATTACCAATTCATAGTTCTTTAGGGCCTGTTTCACCACTTTCTGATTTCATAATATTGTAATCTGACAGATAAAACTAAACAGCTATATAAATTTGCATGATAAATTGGCCAATTAGCCCTATCCAACACTTCTGAAACACATTTTAACGTTATTTGATATGTTACATATAGTGAAATAACTATGAAACCTTAAACTATGAAATGGTAAAAATTGTTATTCAACAATCTTGAACCACTAACTACCCATCAAAAAACAAATCATTGGTAATATCTATTTACCGAATCTATAATATAATTCACACTATTCTTTTGTACGTTAAAATAAAAATAATAAATATAACCGTAGACCAAAGAGCATTATCATGGCGTATAAACAAAAAAATGACATCAAGCCTGTCGTAAATTAGAGCCTTGTGACATTTCCATCAGCTTAACATCTTTGTTCAGCAAACCTAAACCAATGACAAGGCCTACCTGAACTATGGTACTGAGCAATACAGAAGACTTAGTGGACATTTTCAGTTCGTACTCTGATCATATTTACTTACATCTGGCAACAGGACGCAGACAACTAATCCAGAGATGGGTTTACGCCCTGTACTTTCCAGTTTATATCCAATAAGTTCGGCGCAAGCCCATCTAGATAGTAAAAAACCAGTTCATTGCTCGTGAGCAAAGATTTATTCACTCAGCTTAATACCTTTTTGAGTTGCTGCAGCACACTCCTGCTTATTTGTTAGTTAAGTTTATTTTAACTTTAATAGTGTTTTCATATTTATATGTACTAGATGAGTTTGCGCCGAACTTTTTGGGAAGAAACTGGGAGTAAAACCATTTATGAACCCCAATCACATTCCAACGTTATCACATCACGTAAAATTGTATTGGTACTTGCAAACACGATCGCCGTCGAATTGAAAGGTCGCGCTATGAACACAGAACTAAAATTAACAACCATCACCGCGGAAACAGATGAGCGATAGAGATCACGATATAAATTCGTTCATAGTAGTGCTTTTATGAATTTTAAAAGTGAATTATATTTTAAAAGCACTATTATGTTAAACAAATGGAGTGGCACAGCCTACTATTTGCGAATTTCTCGCTTATAACTACGGAGCCGGTTAACGTGTTAATCCGTAGTAGATTCTGGAACAAAAATGATATTATATTTATTGATTTATAGATGTACAAATGTCAAATAAATTTTATATTTGGCATTGAAATTGATAAATTCGACATTTTTGATTGTGAAATTCTTACGAGTTTACGCTTAGATACTATTTCGATTTTATGGTTTCTCAATTGAAATTTGTATCTATTCGCTTTCTCTCTCATATCTCTTTCTATTAAAATAATAAAACTATAGCTAATAGTATAAAATGCGAATGTGGTCGCGCACACCGCCAGATGATCAGTTACCTGTGTGATGCGAGTGCTGGCGCCACTTGTCCCGATGCAGCTGGCGCGCGGCGGGCGCGAGGTGCGCGCGCACGCCGCCCAGCAGGTCGGCGGCGCCGGCGGCGGCCAGCGCTAGCGGCGCCACCGCGCAGCCGGGCAGGTGCCGCAGCACGCCCACGCCGCTATCGTTGCGCGCCGCTAGCGCCATCGTCGCGGCAGTCTCCGCGAAGCCCTGCATGCGGAGACAGAGGACGCTATAGACTAAGCCTTATACCTCATTTCGGTTGTATAAGAAAGAGATGTGAGTTTTAGAAATACGTGAGTCACGAGACAGATAGTACGAGATTAGCCAGATTGGACTGAGATGTATGGGAATCTTCATATTCATTTCGTTATAATCGGTCACCTATTATGTTTTATTGGCCTTTGCTTGCAAGATTCAGTCTTTGATTTTTAAATTTCAAATAGTAGATTATGCGACTAAGCATTGCGGTGTTGTCAATTTAAAAAAGTCTTAAATCATATACCCATAACGACAATGACTTATAATCGCAAAGGAACACGACCGCACCGCACGATGCCAGAACTAAGACTGAGTCTTTACAACGCTCGCACTTTCGTTTTATAGCCAACCCATAGGTGGGGTGACAACAGGAGCCATTTTGGCAACGAGTGCTATTTTGTAATACTAGCTATTTTACCGACAATACGGTAGCTGAATTGACAATAAAGTATAAGTATATAGTTATTTTTATTATATTTTTTTTTCTACTGTTTTATTATATGTATTGATGTATTCATATTATTTATTGCCAACCAAGTGTTTTTAATTACTAATGTATATAGGGAAAAATCACACAAATACATTCAAATAGCGAGTTGACTAACCTCGCTAACAGTTCGGTACGCAGTAGCCACGCCTTCTCGTATGTCAGAGGGGTGTCGCGCGGGGGAGTGGAGTCTCCTGCGGCGACGCTCGCGACGTCCGTACGCCGCTTGCAGTTGTAACGTGGGACTAGGAGTCAGCATGTCGAATGCTGTTTCTGCAGTCGTCTGTAAAAGTTGTTATAGTCAGTCATATATTGAATAGCGCAGACAGAACACTTGAAAAAAAAATTGACATATCTTTCGTTTCGCTCATACAAGAATTATGTAGTAGAAAAACAAGAGAAGACAGGACAGAGTGCTAATCGTGTGTCTGGTTTTAGAACGCTCAATCGACGCTTAAGTTGAGTGGCTACGCTAGTTCGTCGTCTTTAGTTTTATTTTATGCTAAATTGTTTTATCTATTTTAATTGTTTATACGATGAAACTCCTTAACTGCACCTCACGGCATGATTTTTTTGTCACATAGTATTATGTATCACTCTTCTGCAGGCCTGGGAGCGTCAATTTATTTATTTATTTATAAAAACTTTATTGTTCCAAGTAAAAACATACTTATAAACAAATGGCGAACTTAATGCTATAAGCATTCTCTCCCAGCTAACCATTAGGAGAAACAGAGAAAAGTTGTGCGGCGCAAAAATATCTTAAACACAAATAAGTACTACCACATACTAAAATACAATAATAACTACATATATAAAATATAAATAGCAAAGCATATATACATAAGACTACATATATATCAATATATGAATACATACAAACCAAAATTATTAAAAAAGCGTCTAGAATCTATGGCAGCCACATCTTTTTTGTGAAGACAGATGCACCCACCTGTATCAGTTGCAGCAGCCGCGTGGTGATGTCGAGCGCCGCCACCGCGGTCCGCGCGGTGAAGGACGCAGCTCCTCGCCGCAAGCCGTGCACCAAGCGGCCGTCGCGACGCCACTGTTCCACCGGCAGCCACACCAGATCGCGGATGCCGGTCACTGGAAGTTATTACGCTACGTCAGTAAAGTCTTAGATAAAAATAAACTCTTTATTGAAACTATCCTTCCTCCGGTTCCATAGAGGACCTGAATCAGGCCTGTCACTTTGGGCAATTACTGTGGTTGCTACGTACTAGTCTAAATTAATATAATTAATAATAAATAAATTTGTCTGCCGTTTAGACTCTAAAAGAAGAAATCTATTGCACCATTTGATTTATAACTTTGTATACACATCGACCGTCATTCGTATTCACAAAGGAGCACGACACCAGAAATAGGACTAAGTCATAACAAAACTCCTACGTCCATTTCATAACCAACACACAAATGGGACAGCTCACATTATTTATGATTCACTTTACTGACGAGTACTATTTTGTACAACGAGCTGTTTTACCGACAATCCGGTGGCTAAAATGGCAATAAAGTTAATACATCTGAAAATTTCTGTAATCCTTATTGGACCAAAGAAAAATACAGAAAAGAAATATCAAACACGATACTATCAATGTACATAAGCCATTTTTTTAGGGCTGGAATCATGGCGATGTGGATTATGATGAGTCTGTCAACAAGTACGTGTAAGGTTTGGAAACAAACGGGTTTGTGCCCGACTTTTTGGGAAGAAACTCTGCAAATACTGGGCGTAAACACATGTTTGCTTGGAAATGTCAAAATATGCTCTTTACAGTTTACACTAACGCTAGAGCTAGGCACAGTGACAAAACTATTAAATACCTAATAACATATTTTTAACACGAACACTTACAACAAAAAAATGTAAATATGTAGTAAATAATATAATAAAATTGTAAATAAATAATATAATAAAATTGTAAATAAATAATATAATAAAATTGTAAATAAATAATATAATAAAATTGTAAATAAATAATATAATAAAATTGTAAATAAATAATATAATAAAATTGTAAATAAATAATATAATAAAATTGTAAATAAATAATATAATAAAATTGTAAATAAATAATATAATAAAATTGTAAATAAATAATATAATAAAATTGTAAATAAATAATATAATAAAATTGTAAATAAATAATATAATAAACTTACAGAGTTGCAGCAGAGAATGCATGGGGCCAATTCCGCTGAGCAAGCCGGGCAGTTGGTGCGCTTTGATGTCGGTCAGCCACTCCTGCAAGGCCCATTGGACCAGCTTCTCCAGGCCCAATAGACCCAGTCTGTAATAAAATACATTACAAAATATCTTTATTGCCCATAAAAACCACGACTTTATGGCTATGGAAGTCACGTTGTAGGCTGAGTCTTATGTGAATTCACCTTAACACTGAGCCTTCACGACACTGTGAGGAAAATCCCAACCTTCACACCATTATTTTTTAATTTCGAGTGTGATAGGGAGTCATGTCACATTATAACTAGCAAGTTACAATAGTATTAAAACAACAGTGCAAAATATATAGTTCACTCTGTCTACAGCGGTAGAATATTTCTGCGCCATTTTGCTATTACGCAGACAAACCATAGACAAGCCAGATTCCAACTATCGACGTGGGGCGCGTTGTACCTGTAGTCCAGCCGCTTGAGCGTGAGCTCCGAGCAGTTGAGCTGGCCCAGGCCCATGAGCAGGCCGGCCACGGGCCCCGCGGAGAGGTCCACGCGCTTGCCCACGTAGTCCAGCCGGACTGGCACCTCGGGGGAGAACACCACTCGCCTGAAAATAACATTGACACTAAAAAACGTTGTTTTTTACAAACAACAGTTAGGAACACGCAACGAATTTTGTTTATCTTGTATACCTCTTCATGGTCTATCTACTCAATCTGTCTTCCTGAAATTTTACATAAATCTATATCTGTACATGTACATTATACATAGGGTATAGAAAAAAATGTAGGGCAAAATCTAGTAAATAAATCTATAAATGTGTGAGAGAGAAAAAGTGAGTGAAATCACCTGAAATAAATGGGGGAGTCGTCAATGGGTTCCTCGACGGGCAGCTTGGCGACCGGTTTCTCCTGACTCAGCCCCAGCCTCTGGAAGTCCTCCTCCAGCTGGATCAGATTCTCTGACACCAGTCTCTCGGCCTCGTAAGTCTCCATTAATGGCTCTTCGTTGCGGATCACTAGGAAGAAAAAAAAAACAACTTGTGTTACAACAATGGACTAAAGTCTGACATAAAAATGCAACTCATTTTAAATTCTCATTTAACACATTCGAAGTTAAACTTGGGTCGAATATTGTTGAACATTATTAAATTGTATAAAAAGTGATATACTGTGGTGATACATGATTTAAGCCTTTTAACTCACGTCTACTATATCTTTTTATATTATTAATACCCCCCTTCCCTCTTTTATAAATTCTATCTGCAAATTACTGAAACAACATTGAAGAATTTATAGAGCTGTCATTACCTTTATCATTTTTTTAAATGAAAAAGACGTAGATGATGCTATCATTTACCTTCATCATTGCTTTGATACTATTCTTTGATATTTCGAGTAATGGAATTCTTGTTTCATCACAAAATCAGGCTGGTGTTGAATTTGTATATCATTCGCCTATCTATAAACATTTCTTACCAGTTTCATTGAGAGACAGACAATCAGCGTCCCCCAGGGAAGTGGGGGTTGGCGGGGGGTCCTTCAGATGGCTGGCGATGCTCATCACAGGTGGGCGGTGGGTGGGGGTCGTCTGGCGGGAATTGCTAGACTCCGTTGACAACCCGCCGATGCTTTTTGTGTCCTCGTCTGAAACACATAACGCTTTATTCATTTTGAGGCCATGGAACTATTGCTCCGAAGTCTTTCGCTGTTTTGACGTCCGTCGATAGACAATGCAGATATTGTTGCGTATAGCAATGGAACCGGGTCCTTAGGCAGGCTATTTACACACCTGCCACAGGATTCTGTCTAGAATCTAAAGAAAGAGTTGCACGTATTTGTAAAAGCAAGGCCGTCCTGCTTCTCTTTATTTTGTATACCTGTATCTCTTTCTATTGTCCATTAAATCGGAGATTATGTTCTTTGTCTCAGTTGCTTAAAAAAAAACCTTACCTACAATCGAAGCATTTGTATCTCGGATATAAAATAAATGAATATATACGGATAATTAATTTAAACTGAGTTAACCAATCTTAACAATTTTAGAGTGTCGTATTAGAATTCTAATTCCACAAACTTGTCAAGAAAACCAAGGTAAAGGAAAACGCAATGTTTTCGTAAATAACAATGACAGCCTGAATAGAAAAAGAATTAAAAGATGAACTTACCGCCACCCTCATCACTGCTGAGCTTGGAGAAGTAGCCGACGAGGAAAGCCAAGGTGTCCTGGTCCAGGTTAAACCACAGCGGAAGTAGGGACACCTTCAGACAGCACTCCTGCGCAGATAACGCTGGAGAGGGCCGCAGATGTACCGCTTTCACTATCAGCTATAAATAAAACTTTAACTTAGTTGCGTTGGTTTAAAGCTTTTGTAGGCGACGAAGTCAATTCCTCGAACAAAATATCTCATGTCTCACGTTTTACCTTTTCTCATTTCTGAAAATTATGTCCGTGCAGTATATCACTGGTTCCCTTGTCGGGAGCCTACCCTGTGCATTATCAGGTCACGCTTATCAAAATAATGCATTGTCATGGAAACTGTAGGGACATGGAAATTTCTCCTAGGTTGTCCTAGTGAATTTTGTATGCCCCTTAATCAGTTTAGCGCAAGTATGTGTGATTATAGACAAACATAGCTATAGGTGAAAAAACAATAGCTTGTGTGGAGGGTAACCCAGTCGGTAAAAAAATACATTTATTTTATCTTACGTTTAATTATAACTATCATACACCGTAGAAATATTGTATGTATGTTAAATTTTTATCACTCGACAAAGAGTGTTGTCAACGCCATAAACAATAAGGGTGAACTTACACTAGTCAAATATAATAAGTTGTCTACAACTTATAAAAATAAATGAACAATGTTTACCATATGAGCGTTGGTTCTCTCAGGTTCGTCCTTCAGTTTGTACTGGCTGAGCAGCTTGTTGATGTCGCTGCACTTGAGCCGGTCCAGCACCTCGATCTTGCTGACGGCCAGCGTCTGCCGCGACGCGTGGACGCCGCCCGGCGGGTAGATCTCGTATTGGAACTTCACCTGATTCATTATATTTTATTGTTATATGTACGTACTCGTATTGTATGCAAAAGTGTGTCTTTTGTTTCATATATACAACATACAAGTCAATACATAAACTATAAATAAAAATAATCTTCCAACGCGACATATTAGAGACTTACACGCTGAGCAAAAAATTTCATATCTCTTGTTGCCGCCATAAGGTGCGTTATAATGTCTCTTATTTCTTAGAAGTTTTATTTTCCAACAAGTCAAAAACCACAACAATTTGTAAGAGAAAATCGTCCAACTTTAAATCCTTCATGATAGATAATTCTCTTTTCAAAACTTTCCGCATCTGATATTAATGATTGGCGGCTGATCTGGTCCCGGACCAGGTTATACCTTGGACAGTAGTCTATACTGCGATTATGTCTAACAGCTACATATATATTACCTTAGTGAGACACAGTTTGACGCAAGTGTAGTGGTCCCTCTGCGGCCCGCCGCGGGATTTGGTCGGTGTTTTTGTCGCAGCGCGCTGCTGCGGCCGGACGCGGTCCGATGCTGCGGACCAGCTTACACCTTCGTATGGAGAGTAGTCTTTACTGCGGCTGCGTTAAGAAAATAAACAGTTTATTTTGATAAGTGTTTGAGAAAACGGAAATGATCATTTTGACACGTTTCGCCCGCGGTAGCCTATGTTTGAACTCGTCTATGAAATGTGGATATACTAGCTGTTGCCCGCGGATAATCCCTCGACAAAAAGTAGCCTATCTATCCTATATATATGTAAAAGAATCCTTCGTTTCGACGTGAAAGAAGACATACAAACTTTCACATATACAATATTAGTATGGATGTGAACAAAGAATACGCATCACGAAAGGAGTCCTACTGATATGGCGCAGCAGTTCCTGACAACAAAGTGGCCAATCTGTTATGGAATAATTCCATATAGGGACTATCGTGGCGTAAAAACTAGAGTGTGACAGAACACTCAGAAATGCTAATGGTCTGACAACTAGGGTTGCTGGCGACCGCAAAGTGGAGACGGAAAAGTAGGAAAGCGGATTCTAGGCTCCGACGCTCAACAAGAAGAGAGCGAGAGAAAGAGAGAGAGAGACTCACACTAATTTGACAGCTTCGTGCTTCCTACCGTCCGACTCAATGGTGACAGTCTTCTTAGGGGCGGTTTCGTTCGCGGGACGGAAGTCGTTACCGCCGTACATGTTCCATGTTACACTCATCTCGCATAATGTGTACCTGTTGAAAATATCGAACAATTTATTCATTTCGTCAGAAATAGGTATTCGTAGAACATAGTATAGTAAAACGGCGTTTTATGCTGCGCCATTTAATTTACAAGATTTACCAGGATATTAGAAAAATGAAACCTTTAGTTTTTTTGTGATCCATTATTTTTTTCTGGTATTAAAATTGTATGCTGTTGATTCTCGTTTAAAATATAAATAAGAGTATAAAAAAAAACTTGAGCGCGTCAGTTCTCGCATTGGTTACAGTGAAGTGATTGTTGAAGATGCAAACGGGGTATTGACCCAGTCAGTAGATAGTAGTGTCATTGACCTCCTGTCATGTATACCTGAACAAAGGTGCTGGGAAGCTCTTGGGGGCCTTGAGTACGTCAGTCCTCGCAGTGGGCACCGTGAAGTGGTTGTCGAACATGTATACGGGGCCCTGGCCCAGCCAGTGGACAGTGGGCTCATCGAGGTCATTGTCCTGGCCCGCGAGGCTAGTTTCTACGATGCAATAGTCGTCGTCTATATTGCCGCTGTCGCTGCTTGAACTTGATTGCTGTAGAGGGATGACAATAGTATCAAAATGTCTAATCATCGTTAACAATCCCTATAACTACGGTATATATTTACAGGACATGGGACGAACCTTTTTTTCTTTGATGTTGGTGATATTTCAATGACCTTGCAAATCCTTGCAAAAGCTCGTGACAAAGGGGGGGGGGGGGAGGGGGGGCGAACGTAATTAAATCTGTTATCGGTTCGGTCGCTTTGGTTTTATTTCGGAACGAACACTGCCGACAAGTATTGCCGAAAGAAAGAGTAGGTAGATTACATTCCCTACCTTTAGGCAGGGTCGCGGCTTTCACCCATAGTCAAGACAAGTTAATAAAATATATTTTTTCTTACCTTTTTCCGTCTAGGCTTCTTCGGCGTGACTTTAGGCGTAGACGTGAGATCACCCAAATCCTTCATCACTTGCACACTAGCAGGGGTTTCCTCAGCCGCTATACTGAACTCTTCGTACTCTAGCGATTTCGTATCTATGGCCTCGTCGTCTAGGATGTCTATGACCGGCTTCTGCTTCATGTTCGACTCGTCAGGGAAGAAGAATATTTCTACGCCTTCCTTTTCGCTTGAGCTGTTCAGGTCTTCTTCCTCGACTAAAATAATATTCGGTCAAAAAAAATATATGCAGAAATAATGTGTTAAAAATTATAAAACTTTGGGTCACTGATCATTTAAAAATCTTTACAGTTGCTAATTTTATGTTTAAATCCAACAAGTACATAAGTTAAGTGTAAAGAAAAGTAGGATAACGTGATGTTTTAATTCATATTTGATGTGTAGTACTTACGTGTGGTGTTGGGGCTTTCCTTCATAGCTTCAGCCATGAGGTCGTTGACTTGCTGAATTTCATTAGGCGACAGTTCTCTTATTTCTTCTACAAGTCTGTCGTCAAGTCCTGCAATTCATACAAAATAATAGAAGCTTGTATGGAGTCTCAACACCAGTATGTAGATAGCCACAATCGTATTATCCTAGAGATTAGCTTTTGCCCGCGGCCTCGCCCGCATAAATTTCGTAAACAGTCATTTTTCACGGATGAAAGGTAGCCTATGTCCTTCTCCACACATCAAACTACATGTATACAAAATTTCAAGAAGTTGAGTAGATAGAGCGCGAAGAGGTAACAAACAAACATAGTATAATATTAGTTAGGATTAGGATATATCACCACAACTCACCGACGAGAGGCTCAGTGTGTTCGGAACAAATGCTGGTGTGTCTGCCGCACGCCTCGTACGGCGGCTGCGTGTCGCCGTCCATAGCGCAATACGTCAGCAGTCTGCACAGGGCGTGGGCGGAGTCCCAGCACGTGTATATGGTGACCATGTTGTTTGAGGCGCTCAGGTCTACTTGCGGTTGCTCGCTAGACTGTAGCGAAAATAATAAACTTCTTAAGAATCTGTCGTTAACATCTTTTTATATCTTATAGTGGGTAAACGAGCATGCGGATTGTCTGATGACGAGGGTTGCCTGATGGTAAGCAAACACAACAGCCCGTGAAACTGATAAGAGTCACCTAACACCGCAGCTCATGGACAACGGCAATCCGATAAGGGTCACCGATGCGTTGCAGACTTTTTGAGGACCAACAGCAATACATGCATTATTGATACAAAAATATAAAATATTCGACCATTTATAGGTACTCATAGATTAGAATATAAGCAATATTATAACAATAACAAAAGTAAGCACTAATCATTGCGGAGCAAGTTAGTGTTCCGCCAGTCTCAGGTCACAAAACGCGCGAAAGAAATGAACAAATCCGTGGTGGGTTATTTATCTCTTTCGCGCATAAGATGTGAGAGTTTATTCAATACAAACTAAAATCGAAATGGATAGATTATAATAAAAACAAAATCTTGTAACACTCACTGGATTAGTCTTATCGTCCATTCGAATAGACAGCTCGAACAACCCAACATCGATTACGCATACGTAATCCTTATTCAAATCGGGGATTTTATCATCATCTAATGGCACTGGACTATTAGGTTTAGTGCCAGTTATGTGTCTTAAGTACAAAGTGCATTCTTGAGCCAGGAATCGGAGGCAGGATGTGTTGGTTTCTGCTATCAAGTTGCTTGACATTGTGAAGTTGCCGAGAGTTAGCACGGTTCGGATTGGCAAGTAGAGTGGTCTGGAAACAAAAATTTAAAATGTTTACGAAGACACAGCATATTTTTTAACTAGCTAGTGTATTATGATAGTGGTATGACGGCCCATCCTATCATACACCATATTTCCCCCGGGGTATATTCCCTATCCAAATTCATTGCAAACTCGCCGCAAATACCACGCCATAGAAGTCCATGCAGGCTAACTTGTTGTGCTGTTGACTGTACACAGATTAGCAAACAATAGCATGCCCATAGAAGGTTGACGTAAGGTTATTTTTTTATGCAGACCACGGTCTTCGCGGCTTCACATCCCCAAGTGTACAGTAAACGTGATTTTTTTAAATCAAACCTCTAGTGGATGAAATGGTAGGTGTAATTTTATATGAAAAACAATTAACATATTTTTTGCTGTGGACGGTAATAGCTAGTAATGATAGTATGTTAGTAATATGTATGTAAGTGTAGTATGATAATAATAGTGACCTGTAGTCCAGCGCGCAGTCCCACACGTGGACATGAAGCTGGGACAGCACGGTGGAGGGGCAGTAGCCGGGCACGGGGTAGTCCAGCACGTCTATCACGTCCATTATTTGAGTGAGCCACGCGATTCCCTTCTCTCCTCTATGGCGTAGCGTCGCTTGCTCTATGCCCAGAGCTATGCATATTGTCTGTGAAGTGATTTGTTTGTTTGAAATAACTTTATTGCATAAAAACGCAAAGACACAAGATATGGAAAAGGCACTATCTACGGCGGACTTATCCCATGGAGGGACGTCTTACAGTCTACCATTATGTATTAGCGGAGGATGGGAAAATATCTTCAATTTCAACTGAAATAGGAAAGAAAGGTAAATTACACTTCTCTTTCCATAACAGAATTATCAAATCATTAGATTTCCTATACTTTTTCACCTCATGTCCCTTTGATTTCAAGGTGGCTTTTATGTGCAGTGAACACGTAATATTCTCAAACTTAGAGTCTGTCTAAAAAGAGTAGAGAACGGTTTAACAAACAAAATTTCTTCGCCAACGCCTATTGAAATTTACAAATAGTAGATAAAGACCCAATGTTGCCAGCTAAGAAGATACAATGCTCCCATTTATTCTGCTCTTTACAGACAGACATTCAAATAACACCTTATTAAAACAGGATATTACCTTTAAATTGGGCGTTTCAGAATCAGGTTCGACTCTAAGCGCCATGGAAAACATATCCTTTCTCTTCGGGTTCTCTTTTATGAGAACACCCTTTCCTGACGGATATATAGTGGCTTTCAGATGTGAAGGGAGTTCGCTGCCGTAAAGTCTTAGATCTGGCTTCTCTGATGGTATCGTCAGTAGAGCTGAAATTGAGTAATTAATTATTCTGAAGTCTGTTTGATCGAGCTAAACTATCGGATCGATATTACAAATATTAATGTACAGAGTATAAGTATGTGAAAAATATCAATCAAAATGTGGTCCGGTAGTCTATTAGTCCCAAAGGACTTTTAGGAGTTAAACGATTTACATGATAGTCTTAATTGTATTAATTTCTTTATGTGTTATGTTATGACAGTAACCTGTTTTGCGCACACCTTAATAAATAAATAAATAGGTTACAGTTTAAATAAATCAGTTCGTACCAAAATGCCAATAATTCAAAATTTGAGATAAAAAAAGTGCCTGACCTACAGTCTAATTTCTGAACAAATGCTTTGACTTTGTAAATGATAATGTTTACTCACGTTCATGATAGAGAGTGACAGCGTGAGATCTGAGACACATTTGCGCAGCCTTCGGTCTGCCGTTCAGGCCGCTCACTTGGCACAAGTGCAGCTTCTGTGCCTCGAGCACCATCTCGCCCATCTGGCCGGGCACCACGCGTTTGTTGCTATCCTGCAGTTTACAACCGAGCTTAAAACGTTACGTTATTGGCACAAGTGATTTTGTTGGAAAATTTATAGATTTATTTTGACATCTTTTTGATGTTACACGATGTTGCGAGATGGTAAGGTTTTTTTAAAACTTGTTTGCAAAATATTGTTAGTTCGTTCGCATAATCCAATTGTCATTTGATATTTAGGGTAGTCAAAAATAACTTGTTTATCAATGCGAACTTCGGGCGCAAAATAGATAAAGCAAGAGGTTGAGAGTTTAAAAAGAGAAATAGTGCAAATGAAATACGCGAAACCATTTTTACTCGAGATTCTGCAATCTGTAGCCCGCTTAGCAATTATTTATTTTTTATTTTCTTTTTGGAAAGCTTACAGCTTATAGCTTATTATGTAGAAAACAAAAGATGCCGCCATTTAAATTGTCGATTATCGGTTTTTTAAAAATCAAACACTCACCCGAACAGGCGCGTAAATCGACAGCAACCCCTTAGCGACCTTGAGTGTGAAACAGAAGTTGTGAGTATCAGACTTCTCGTGCACGATCTTAGGGCCAAACCCTCGCCTCTTGTTGTCGTACGTAGAGTAGTACAGGTTCTCCTCTTCAGAGGTAGAACTTTCGGTTTCTGAATCTGAAAAAAAGTTTTAAAAAATTTACAAGACTGCGCAATAAAGGATTATATTATTTATTATTATTGTGTTATTGCTAACACTGGTATTACATTTTATTCAAGTCACCTCAAAGCATCTGACAACTTATACGATAACCTACCCCTATTTTAAAAGAGAAAATTATCTGGTTTCGCAGATATTTGTGAAAGAAAAGGTAACACGTTGCGTTGACAGCGGCGTCACACGTATTGCGCGTTTTACGTATTTCTTTAGTGACAGCGGTATATCCGCGAATAAATATCCCCTACAAAATTTAAACTATTAGTGGCATACCAAAGTATCAACCTAAAAATGCAACAATATTCAGATAGGACTTGTCAAGCATACAATTGTTATATAACGTTGTATACGCACCGTATCCGCTAGTTTTACACTCTCCAAACGAAGGGTAAATGGACGCGCACATGATGGGACTAATTTCAAACGGGTCCAGTATTTGCGGCTCCCACAGCAACAGGTCAGAGTTGATGCGGTTGTACAGGATCTCGTAGATTTGTTTTGACCTGGTAAATATTTATCAGTGTAATGGAATCATTAAAAAGTTAAAAGTAAGGGGTATTTGTAATATATTTTCACAGAAATAATATGGCGAACAGCCACGATTTAATAATAATAAGATTACTAATAAAATTCTCTAATTTAATAATTTTTTGACTACACATCGCAATACATAAATGGTATTCTAAAAAAGTAGAAAATCTAGTGTACTTTTGGGTGGTTCTCATTTTGACAAAGACAATAATTCATTTTACTATCAGACTTTAAAATTACTAATCTGTACTGTGCTAATGTAAATTTTATGAATGATTGATTTTAGAAATAATTCCTTCCTCAAGAAAATTGACTGGTCATAAAGACAGCGCGACCGCAGCGGTCGTAACGCTCAGAGAACCGCCCTGTAAAAATTGTATTTTTCTTCAATAAAGTAAACATGGAAATAAAACTTACTCGAGCTGCAGACTTAGAACTGGCAAATTCAATTCTAGATGTATGGCGGAGTTTTCTATGGCACTGTTTGTGAATTCAGCCATCTCTTCTTCCGTACCGGGAACTATTAATTCTTCTTCACGTCCTGAAATAAAGCACAAATAAAGAGTCAGATCACATGTCTGACGAAATATTGCTAAGATCACAATATTGGTTGTTACTTAAAATAAGATCTATCTAACCACGGCAAGGTTTCGTGCTTTGGTCCGTAATGAACTTTAATCACAAACTTGTTAAGTCTACCAACAACTATCTAACAAATTGCAATTATTTCTCAATAACTGTCTAATAACACAGATAACTACTACACGAAGAACAACAACGAAGTGTCTCGGTGACCGCATAAGCATTTAGTGAAAGAAGAACGAAGTAACACAACCATAATCACAAAATAACATGACCGTACCGCACGGAGCCAGAGCTAAGACTGAGTCATTTACACCCTTGCCCGTTCGCTTTATAGCCAACATGCAGGTGGGGTAACAACAGGTGACACTTATGAATCACTGCCGTCGAGCACCATTGTGTACTATGAAACTACCAACCTACTAAACAAATGACACGGTTCAGTTAAAAATGACCAGTTAACGCTCTGATATATATATTATTTAAACTTATGTTAAGACAGCTTACGTAAGTTTCTATCGTCGTTTCTTTTTAGCACTACTCGTGGTCTTAGCCCTCCGCTAGGAGGCGCTAGTATAATTAAAGATCGTGTTTGTTTAAGTTTCATTTAGGTATATAGTGCATAGTAGTTGAAGACACAAATTATAATCTATATCAGAGTCTTCTTTGTTGAATTTTTCAGATTACGGCCAATTGCATGTTAAATATTTAAATTATTATTACCTTGTGTATTATTATCACTCTCGTGTTTAGTGATGCTCTGATGTGCCATCTTCTTTCCACTGAACGGACTGGGCGTCGAACTGTGTAGGTTGTTCATTATGTACATAGAGGTCGTCATAGGATTCACGGTCGCAGGTTCGAAGCTTGACTCGTCTTCGAAGATCGATTTGTTAGTCTTCTTAGGTTGGAATGTTAGGGAGATCCTGGGGATAGAACGGGTCAGATTTGATGTCAGGCAGGCGGCCGGTCGTAAAATCACAGCAATTTTAAGTTTATTTTAAGTGTAAGTACTATAAAGAGTCGATCTATCTACAAAGCTGTAGAAAATATACCATATTCTTTATTGATCCAAAAATTAAAGTACAGAAAAAAAATGCACAGAGGCAAACATTAAAGAAGAACTTACGTAGGTATGGGCGAACAATTTGTGCCAGCCAGAACGTTGCTCTCTGCGGGATCGATCATCCCTGTGTGAGCAATGTGTGTAGGCGGAATGATGTCATTTTCCTGTCAAAAAAGAAGAAATAATAGGCTAGAATCTCATCTCAGGGATTCACATACACGCCTACAACATGGCACAATCGTGTGGCACAACCGCCCTAGATTCCCATAGATATCGTACGACTAAAGGATCAGGCAGTTAATAGGCAACAAGATGCTGTTCCCAAAAGGGTTCAAATCAGTTAGGCGGCCGATCGAATCTTTAAAATGTTATAGTTCATTTTTACGTTAATCTCGGGCTTCGCGGCGTCAAAACTCGGAATGCAATTGGAATTGTGCGAGAAGTGTGAATGCAAAATTGTGTGAGAGAGAGGTTAGTTATGAGAGGGCCAACATTGTTTAAATGAGTATCTTTCCATATTTCTTCTCAGTAGTGATCGTTCCGAAATGGCAGAAGTTTAAGGCTTTTTGAGAAATACTACACAATTTAGAAATTTACGTGAAAAAATGCTTAATAGTTGAAGTTTAATTTCTGAAAATCTCTTTAACTTACAGTCCAATAAGTTCTCAATTATGTCAGATACGATACTCACATGATAGTAGGCGTGTATAGCGGTGGCGTTGAGCGTGGCGGTGCGCGGGGCGGGGCGCGAAGTGGCCGCCTGAACAGACCCTATGTTCAGGTTGTGAAATCTGAACAACAAGTAGTCAGGCCTCACTCGCCTCTGAGAGTGGTTTACGCTTGGACGTAAGTCCGCTATTGGGAATCTGAAAATGTACGTTATTTTCAAAATGGCTGATTTCTTTTTCTTCAACAACTTTCTCATGTTAAAAATGAATCGTATTTGTCCCTGAAGTGGTGGTCCCTGACATGGCGACCCTGCCTGTTTATTCAGATCATTTGTTCATGTCAAGTATATAATTGTATTAATTCTATTTACTACATATAATAATCGGTAGTTTCACTCAATTATTCACCTATTTACATGGCGACCCTGCCTGTGCCTTGTGGCCAGAAGCCCGAAGGACATTGTTTATGAAAGCAATGTAAAAACGTACAAACGATGGCAGACCCTTACCTAAGAATTGCGTCGAGGTTGCTACATTGCACTTTGAGACTGAAGTGACTGAGCGGGGGCGTGGGCGCCGCGGCGGGGGCCGCGGGGGACCCGCCAAACAACGTGCTGGACATGCGTTCTATTAGCGTTAGATCTATGTCCACCACGCAGGGGGTGCATTTCACACTGTTGACAGAAAGAGACAGAAAGAGACTGATATCAGATTTTATTTAAATCGCCTAAAGGCATCTAACATGGCTTTTCTACTGCTTACCGAGATATGGTAGCAAGTAGTCGCAAATGCACGTGGAACACTTAGGGCCTATTTCATATCGAATTTCCCACCAAAGCGTAGCCCCGTAGCGCAGCTAGTTTTTTATAATTTTGTGGTTACTTCTTACAATGTATAGAATAAATAAAAGAGCTACTTACACTACTTCTGTTGTCGGACAGTCCAGTTTTTTCTCACCGGATATCCGTCTATATTTAGAAGTTTGCTTGAAGGTAACTTTCACATTTGGATGATTAACAGCAGCCGACCTATCTGACTTCGTGTCGTCGTCATTATCTGTCAACAACAGTTTAAGTGAGTCCTCACAAGTCATTTACTGTTGTATCAATGGCCATACGCAATGACCCAAAAAGTGTGCCTAATACGTGTAACCATAGACATAATATAGAAAAGGATCCGGTGTATCGACTTGTGCGCCGCTATAATGAAACTTCAGACGTCAGTGCACAGACATGTGTGCACCATTCATTGTAGCTGATTACCCCACCCGTCTGCCTTAGCACCACGCATCGTCATATAACTTTTGTTTGGACCAGCAACATTTCACGCAAGATCTGAATATATATTTTTCATCCACACAGTGGCCAACCGTTCCGAAAATTCTTAATCACCACTATCGTGGGCGAACCACATAGCTTCAGTGCCATGACATACATTGTCATGACAAGCATGACCTGCTGGTGTACACATGGTCGGCTCCTAACGACGGAACTCCTCAACAGTTTACTGAGTATACTGCGCGGATTGTCACGCGTTGAATACAACAATACCTGAATAAGTTTGTGAGAAAAATGGTTTTTTTGGAAACTTGTGTTATATAGCTACTATCGTACTTACCGGTGTCAAACCGTATGATATCAAATGACTGTGGCCCTTCGTCGTCTATCGGCGGGGTGTACAGAGTCTCTCGTACTAGAAATTTTCTTATTGAAGCCTCGCATAATGTTTGGTTGCCGTGGGCGGTGGTTTTATCACTGCCATCTAGTGTCACTTCTGATGATAATAGCCTGCAAATAAACTTGTCTTTTGCAGTGCGTCAAATAAAAGTGGAAAATAAAAAGCTGTTCTCGCTTGGCTTCATTGACTTTACACTTGAGTTGGTTAATCAAGATTGGTTGACACAAATCTTGATTATTTGATTTCATTTCATCATTCCATTGCAATGATGAATGAATACTACAAATAATAAATATTGTTCATCAAAAGTCCGTTTTCAATAGTTTTCGGACATACCTCAAGCACGTTTTTAAATAATTTGTATACAATATCATAAGAAACAACTGGAAAATCTGTGACTTCATATTCATAATTTCTTAGCTAGTCTGCGAAAGAAATTATTCGTTTTCGCCCCACCAGATTGCGCTAGTAGAGCCAGACAACTGTCATTCGTACATAGTACAACACTGTTATTTGAATTATTTACGTCCTACGCCTAAGTAAGCGCCCAATCTAGTATCTAGTGCCCAAATCATAGATCGAGAAAACTATAGACTAGGGCTGAGCGTGGCCACATGAGATAGAACTATCTTATGCAAATATTAAGCCTATCGGTATCAATTACATAGTGTCAACCATGTAATTAGTACCGGTAGGCTTAATATTCCCGCTTCTACTCATGTATTTCTAGCCCGTTCTTGTATGAGCGAAATGGAAGACATTTGACGATGTCTATGGTTTACTATGTACTCACCTCAAATGGTCCAAGTTGACAGTTCTGTCTAACAACCTGTTGGGCGCAGCAAAGTCCTTGCTGTCGTCCACTACGAACGAAGGTTGAATGTTATCAAAGAATTCTTTTGAAACTTCGTGCAGGTTATTGGCCGACGACGGCGATATGCAGTCGGAGCCCATTGGTGTAGTCGTTAAGATGTCCTGGTCAGATATATAAAATATTTAAAGCCATTAATACACATTTGACGTGCAACATATCGCTCTTTCTCAATCATTTCCATTGACACGTGTGAAATAGTACAACGTCGATCTCAGTCATGTCAATTGATATGAAATGTTCCCTATTGTTCCTTTCTCATCTCTGCATCTCCTAGGTTGCGTTCAGAGTGTAAAGCCGCAAAGCCCGGGGTCAGCGCAAAAAAATTGCGCACACCTTAACATTTTGAAGATTTGGCTGTGATTTTACAACCGGCCGCGTGCCTGACGTCAACTCTCCTAGGGATTGCTATTGTTGCCTATCAGCCTAGGCTGTGCTTGTGCCTCGTACGACATCCAAAGGAGCATATTGCGAATATTCTAGGGCCATACGCCACCGAAATTTTTATCTAACAAATGTCGCTATTGTAGTTGTGGCTTAAAATATTTCTGACAACAACTGTGGTGGCACTGAATTAACTTATTAACACAGTACTATGTAGATTACAATAAAATATTAAATAGCATTAGTTGGTACTGTTCTACGGCATGTGCCCAAAGTTTCCGAATATCAAAAAGAAACTGTAAACAGTCTTTGTTTACAGTTTCTTTTTATTAAAGATAATAACTAACCTTGTGTAGAAGGACACAAGATACTGACGAAACCCTCAGGCTGATGTGGGATACTTCTGCAGTTGGGTCGCCATCTATATGCGGCACTGGAAATACATATAAAGGTATAAATATAAAGGTCAACAACCGCGCCGACTTTCATAACATTCATTCACATTACGCCTTCGTTACATATCTGAACGAACCTTGACAGTAAGAAAGAGAAAGACATTGCGTTGTATTTGCCTTGCGCTTGTTTCATTTTACTAATTTATGAAATAATTGCTTGCAAAAATAGTTCCGCTCGGAGAAGAACAATTAGGAATAACTTGGTTTCAGATAACCAGGTTATAATACCGGTTTCGAACCCATTGACGGTCATAATGTAATACAGATCGCTAATATAAATTTCCTACAACATCTAAATTAGCACTGATATTATTTTTTATTTCATTTCTCCCCTCATTATAGGTCAAAGATTTACTTATATTTTATCTATTTTTTTATAGGATTTAGAACTTCAAAGAAACTTTTTCACGTCAACTTTTAAAATATATAGTACCTATTTCTCAATAAGCTACAAACTGCTGCCATAAAATAAAAAAGTACGTTAATTAGGTTACTTACCTTTCTTATTTCTTTTGATCCTAGGCTGAGCTGTAGGCGTATTCATACTGGAGGTCATACTAGCGCTCATAGAGCTGACAGATGAAGAGAAACTCTCTGCCATGTCTCCGTGTGATGTCATCGGGAGAAAACGAACGCTTTCCGAGTCGCTTTCCTCTGTGGGAAAATGTTGATTTTTAGAATCAACTTCGTGGTATTTTTTATTAAAAAAAGTTTTGTGCACAAGACACTTTTTTAAATAAAATGATATAATTACATTAATGAAACTGCCAAAATATAATTAAATAGGCACATTGCAAATAATAAATATATCATAATTTCTCTCTCTCTCTCTCTCTTTCTTTCTTTAATAATTTCTATAGGTCATTAATTTATCAAGTAAATAATTAAAAATCTTCATAATGAAAGATGCAGTTTTCATATTTGTTTAGTAGTAAATTCTACGCGCCGGCAAAATTTAGATTTGTAATTCAAATCTTTCATTAGAAAAGTTTTCAGTTATTTCAGTCTCTGAAGATAAATCCTTACCAAGGCTAGGCCCTGACCAGCCCGTCAGGCCGCTAGGACGTGTGCTTTGTTTCTCCAGGTTGCCCAAAAGTTGGGCCTCGATCAGCTGAAAGTCTGCTCGCTTCATTGGCTTGCATTGGACGTTTACTGAGCTTGGACGGAGCGGTATGTTGCTGTGAAAAAAAAAAACAGAATTCGAAAATGTTGCCATATAAAAAGTTTTAAATAACTATACTATAACTGAAATATAATAAATACTAATACTTATTCGCAAACTCGTGCGGGCGTAAAAATTTAGATTAATTTTCCCCATAGTACATAATCCTAAAATAATGAATTGTTTGGAAGTTTACTTTGCAAAAAGACTCATAAATTACCTATTTCTTAGTTAATTACAAAAACATGTTATCGTTGAAGATAAACAATGCAACTTGTGAGGAAATTACTGTCTCTTGGGACAAAAATAATGTCTCAAGACTGTTATTCTCGTACACAACACAAGTTAATGACCTCTCACTGGGGCATTTTTGGAATGAAGATCAGTTTGTTTTGAATGGCAGACACAGTTGTATTGGAAGTGTGTATGAATTCTCTCTTCGTACGATTATAGATTACCTTTCATAAACAATTTTATTTCAGACTTTAAGTGATATAAAAGAAACCAAAATTATCCAAGTTTCAGTTGTGAATAAATAGTGCGAGTAATGTACTTTTTCGTAGCTAGTTATAAAAAACAGTTATGTAAAATAGTCCTATTTGATAACTAGTTATGAAACAGTGAAAGAAATTTCGTTTTTTGTAGCTAGTTATAAAAATAGTTATGAAAATAGACCAAAGGAAATTATCTCACCTTCTATCCTCCAAGTCTGGTTGATTGACCGCATCAACCAACTCAACCAGGGTGTGCAATTGCCGCGGTGTGATGAACACAATTAGCGAACCCATCAGCATTCTGACCTCCACCTTCGGACCTTCCACCTCTTCTGTCCTTTTCACTCTTAACGCCAGTTCTTGCATCCCTGTCAGTTTCGCAAACAGTATTGGCTCAGGCTGACTCGCCTTTTCTTCAGGGCTAGTCTCACGTATTTCCGTATGAACCTTCGTCTCCGCTATCACTTCTTTGATAGAATCTGACTCGATGGTCGATATAACACTTCTTGTTTCGTAAAAAACATCCGATAGTGTGCTTTGGTAGTTAATATCTGTTGTGTCTATTTGGGACCCTTCGGATTTATCTGCTTGGGATGACATGGATTTTTCCATGATAAGACTTCGGGCCATAGTGCGAAGTTTTGAAGGGAACTCGTCTGTGTATAGGGTGACGCCTTCGAATTTGATTTTTTTATTAGTATATGTCGCTACGATGTACGTTTTTGTTTTTTCAGGATCTGTGACGTCAGGGGTCGGTTCTTCGCCCGCTTCGTCGAAGTAGTCGATACTAGAGAAATTAAATAATATATTTATTTATCTTGCATCTCCTTCACGATCCACAAGGAAAGCCAGTGCCCCAACATTAAATGGTTGGCGTTGAGATATTTCATACAATTATTAATATGAAAAAGCCCTAGACTTTAAGGCCGTTTTTTACATTTGCTTATGTTTAAATATGTCTATTCATAATTAACATTAGCATTTTAATGTCTAAATAATGAATAAAATAATGAAATCGTGTCAAGAGATACGGCGAAGGTCAGATCAGACTACAAATCGGGCGGGCAAAGGTTAATGTTTCGCCATTGGCAAGGAAGTGCTCAGAACGTAGTATCTAATTATATCTAATCCACTTGTTAACTTTGACTGTCAGTCACGTACTTTCTTCAGTTCAAATGCTGAACAAGTAAAAATAATTGTGACTATAAAATAATATTATAGTTTTTTAATGAATAATCTATATTTACATTAATTGTCATAGAGAGGAAAGTTTTATATTTTAGTATGTTTCTAATTAGAAATGCTAATTGTATCCTAGTGTGTTTCTAATTTAAAAGAAGGTTCACGACAGGAATTTTTATGCAAAATTTGATCAAAACAGGTGCAGCTTTTTTGAGTTTGTTAATTAATAATAAAAGATGGCTGTCGTAAACCTTATTTTTCTCCTGAGTCGAATTAGAAAATTTGCAAGTTTGTTGTTTGAACCATGTTTCTTGCAATAGAGAGAAATAATAGGAATGTAATGTACTAATAATAGGGTACTTACTTGTCTATATGAATGTCTAAAGCGATGCCTTTATCGCCATTCTTAGGAACATGTTCTATTCTTATTCTTGTATTGACGAATTTTACTTTCACTCTACTGAGTACTGAAATACAAAATTATATCATTTTATTCTACATTTATCACAACATGACTCTCTTTTTTTACACTAAAGAAATGGTAACATATTAAAAATAAATCATTTATGGCAAAAGTAATCTACCAAAATATCACATGGAGGCAACATTCCCTGAATGCTGGATGATGATATAAATATATAGTTTTTTATAGACAAGTGGCCAAACGAGCATGAAGATTGCTTGATTTTAAGTAAACAATGTTTCTATTTTATAGCTTTTAAAAATCAGGTGGCCGCAAATCTAGCCCAAAAAATGATTCAAACGCAAGGAATGTCTTAAAACGAAACTCCTTAAACGTTACATCGTCAGTTGCTCACATAAATATATGAAATGTTATTGCTAATCACTATGCAGGAAATGAGACAGAGTAATTAATTATTTATGAGCATAAAATACAATGAGCAATAATATACCCAGTCCTATTTAATATTTCTACATTAACAATATTGACACATGGAATAAGTAATAATAAATAAATGATATTTTATTATTATTTATTTTTAAGTAACTTTAATATTTATCCAAATACATAAATAAGTTCAAATTTCTCTGATGCCCACAACACCAGCCAACTTTTTTTAAAAACGATTATAATGATTGGCATTTTTTTCTGAACATTTAGAAACAGTATTTTGTGGCTGTGATTAATTATTTTAGTTGACTTGACATGAAAAAGAGTGCCTGTGATGATCTAATTTATTTAAAAAAAGCTTTGATTTTCACTTTTACTATCAGTTTAGTTACTTACTTGAGTCAATGGCATGGGCAAACATCTCAATCCCCTCAACTGGGTTTGTGTCTTGGGGTCCGTCCTCCTCCCTCAGACATTCTGCAGCTAGCTGCATAGACGAGGACATTGATGACCACATTGACTCCAGCATTGAGGAGGCTACACACAAATAAGTTTATAAGTTAGTCCAACTCTGTTAATATATAGTCTACTATATACCATAGATAATATAGTCTTATCCAGCTCTTGCAGATTTCAAAAAGAATACCAGGATTACCCAAGATTTCACTAAGACAAAATTACATGTCATGAGAAAGATTACAATGAAATAATGTACAAAAGATTAATGGATTAGGAAAATCATCCTCATCTGAGCTTTATAACATATATGATACAGTATTAGGTCTCTTTCCCATATGGGGTGACAGAGAACCAAGAGTAGCGAAAGGCAAAGGCCACATTTAGCGGCTTATTGGTAGAATTTATATCCTAAAATAATGACCTATTTGTAGCCCACTAAAACAAAAGATCATAAAAATTGTCTCTCAAAATGCAGTAGTGAAGGAGTGTGGCATATATAATTATATTCATAATGAACTGCCATAACTGTTTAGTCTTCGAGTATATTCTCATTCATTTGCATAGAATGTTTGCTTGTTTCATTAATTAATCCCTTACAGAATTACTATATTCTGTACTGTACTGTATACTACAATATTTGTGTTATGCTTGTAACTGAGACTGTGATATTAAAATAATGTAGACAACATTTATAACAAAATACATGTACATATTTGAAAAGTGTTTTGAAAGTGATTCCACACATACATAAGCATTTTTGAATAGTTTGTTGACTCAATATATCAAAGATAGCTCCTTAACTATCAATGAGTGTGAAATGAAAGGCAATAAATATATCACTTCAGTAATGTTAAGTAATTAGATAATGACCATGACACAGAGATTAAAATTGTGCTTCTATTGTGCAGTTGTTACTAAAAATATAATTTACTAGATGTTGCCCAGGACTTCGCTTCTGTGGGAATTTTGAGATAAAATATAGCCTATAGCAATCTTGGATAATGTACCTTTCTAATGATGAAATAATTTTTGAAATCGGTTCGGTAGTTTCGGAGATTAACCGCCTCAAACATATTATCTCACAAAGACACAAACTTACAAACGCTTACCTCTTTATAATAATAATATAGATTATTTTACATTGGTAAATCTTTTAAATAACAAGATGAACAAATTTAGGGCAGGAGTGGGATTATTTCAATTACATAGGTAGGTACATAATTACCTGGTTCTGCCCTGACTTTGGGCTGGACAGTCAACGAGAGTCCCCGCACTTCCACTATTGAGTCGTCTTTGAGTAGGGTGCTCCATGGTATGGTAACTGTTATCTCTCGCATATGACCATCCACTATTTCTAGAGGCCAGTTTTGAGAATCACCCAATTCATTGAGAGCCTGGTTATAATAAAAAAACAATAAGTACTTAATGTAAATAATTATTCATAACTAGCTAAAAAATAAACAGCAAATATCCATCTCTGATATTTCACTAATAAGTAAATACACAATAAAAATTAAAATACACTTATCGTTCATAATAGTGTAGACTATTTTGGAATTCACGAAACGATTTTCTTTGTCTAAGTTCGCACGTGTTATTATTTTTATATTGCGCATATCGTTTTGGCAAAGAAGTGCGAAATACACAGCAGACAAAAATTAGTTTATTACGCAGAAGGGATTATAATTAATTTTAATCTGGATAAACTAAAGGAAAGACGATTTTAAAGGAAGTAAACTCACCTCGCAGTCAAGGCTAACATCGCAGACGGTGCCAGTTCCATTGTATAAATCGACACTCAGCTGATCCAAAGTCAGCTTTTGCTCCAGAAAATTACCAAGGTAGCGCTGTAGAAGATATCTGCAAGCCCTCTTCTTGATGCTCTCAGACCATGGCAGATACCACAACATTTTCATAACTTTATCAAGATCATTACACTGAGAATTTTTACTTTTGTGCGTAATGACTATTGTGATTGTGATTGCGTGCGATTGACTTGTGAACGTAAATAAACATGACGTTTCGTTTCGTTCTACGTAACTTGTAAACAATTGACACCTAACTTCATAATGTATTGTCATGGCAAGAAAGCAAATTGCCAGAATATACAAAAACATATGAACGGTTTGTAGATACAGTAAGGTAAATATAATATTAATAATAAATAATACATACATCACCTGATATCTGCATTTCTAGCACGGAATAATAAACTCAATCTATATTTATTTTTCCGTGATTTATAAAGTAGTTTTTAATAAGTACCGATAATATCGATGACCGAGGCAACATTAATCAGTAGTGGCGCCCTCATTTTTACGCTTGCTTTGCTTTGCTGATATTAAAATTTAATCATAATCTCTACCCGAGACACCTAGCCTATGTTTGACTATCTTTTCCAAATTTCATCAAAATCGGCCCAGCAGTTAAAACGTGAAAGCGTGACAGGCAGATTTTAGCATTTGTAATATTAAGTAATATGTTGTGTAAAATATAACAAGATCCCAGGGCAGTAGGGTGAAGTGTGAGCGAATGTGTAGCAAACAGTATGAAAATAATACTATTTTGTTTCGCAGAGTGGCAGAGTGGTACTTACAATAGTGATTTTACCATGGAATTAGTAGGTACTACGCACAACGGAGTAACTAACTACTAATTCCATGGGTTTATAAACTATTGTAAGTATGAATATATTTATGTTTATTGTATAGATTATATTTCAATAATATTTGAAAATAGGTGTAACTATGCCAATTACTTTCACCGCTGACATTGCTACGAATTTTTTTTTGTCTGGGAAATGATAATGACTGATAAACTAGGTACCTAAATAAAAGGGGTGGCTAATTAATATTAAAATACAACAATACTTTACTGCACAAATTTAATAATTTAAATACCTAGGTATTATATTATTAGTATAAATTACATTTCCTATAAATAAATAACCTAAGTAGCTTCTTTCACCAACATGTAGTAGTAAAGTCGCAGCCATCAGATAAAATCAGCCATTTATTTGGAAGACATGATTTAACCAAATAGTTGCGACATCATTATATACTTCAATCACGGTTTATGAAACTTATGGAATTTGTAGATACTCCGTAGTACTACCAATTCCATAATGTAGCGTTCCTAATTTTATTTCTACTGAAGTGAACAAAGTCAAGAATAGCCGCGACATATTGTAGCAAAGATTTTGGCTTAACCAAAATCTTTGTATTGTAGTATTCTCATCAAATGATTGTCAGCGACTGTAACGCAGCATTTGTCAGCACTTCTTACGATGCCACCAAATTTAACTGTCGAGAAAGTTTAATGAGGGTGCTATCTGATGTTGGTCTTGCTCTGGCAACACTGGGTGTTAATCAACCAATCTTGACCATTCTATTTTATTTAGCACTATTTCTACATTTTATAGCAATGGCAATAAAATGTAGAAGTAGTTCGTTAAAAATCAGTTTTCTAATTTCTTCACTTTCTTGAGAAACTGTATCTTACCTTACCTAATGTAACATTCTATGAAACTATGTATTATCAATTTCATCTTTTTCGTTTTCTTCTTCATCGTCTTCAGCTTCTTCACTGTCACTGTTACCCATTTTATCAACAAAAGGCGGTGATTCTACTATGTTCTCCAAGTTTTCCTGATTGTTCAATGGCTTCATGGTGTTACACATGTAAATATTGACTGTGTAAATAACAAATCCAGCTCTGATAGGCAGTATGATAAATGCAGAAAAATCTTGAAAACCGACGCCTCTCTCGGATCGTCCACTAACGTCTGTATTATTTATAATAAGAATAACTTCTACTTTAGACACTAGAATAAGGGCTGAAAAAAACAACGTTGAACAAAATTGGGGAAGGTTCTGAGTAAGTATAGCGGCACGTTTAAACGTCTATCTAGTATCAAATGCCGGCTATACGTTACGTTATTACGAAACAATTCAGCGAACTTTGGCGTATTCGGCATACATTGTTGGTTTTTCATTGCGGTGAATAAAAGCTCTCACACTAATTACGTAATGTTCATTCATTCACTACGGCATATGTGAGATATGCCGATGTGAATGAATGAACTCGGACATGTCTGAGTTCGGCGATAGTGTGAGCCGGCATTAATTTGGTTTAAACCTTATGATTTCAATATAATAGAATAGGGACTTGTGTAAGTAGATGTAAACTTGTATAATATGTAATGGGCACCTACTTATATACTTACTGCCTTTCGTAATATAAAGTAATTAAAAATCCTATAGGTACTCACGGTTTTCGCTTTTGTAGTAAATGTCGAAAATACGATTCATTCTAACATTTGCCCATATTTTGCTTTCTGTAAATATTTTTGAATCTGAAAGAAGAAATATTGAGAAATTACGGCTTCGGGAAATTTCGGGAGTCCTTGCGCATCGTTTTATAAGTATTCTTAAAATCATCTCAGACAAAGCTAAAAAAAAATATGTACTTATGCCAATTTCTGAGTATGGTTTGAAAACATCACAGACCATTCGCGGTACCTATCTGAAAAATAGACTACGTACCTACCTAAGAATTACAATTGCTATTCAAAGTTTTGTGGATACAATAATGTACATACCAACACAATTTCCAAGAGTCAATCTGAGTTTATAAAACATGCTCCCTGTCTCCAACACAGATCTTGAAAATTTATACAATTCCGCGTCTCCTAATACAGCTAGTGCTGTGATTGCAACGACCAGGCAAACCACCTGCATCTGCATTATGTTGTGGGCCTTCTGATGTCAGCCACAAAATATAGGAAACAGAAATACTACGTGGTTCAGTTGAGACACAAGATTTTATAAATAATTTAACAACGATTATCATCAATAGATTGGGTGTAATTTTGATTTCAAAAGCACGTTTTTATCAACAATCCGGAACGTCTACGTCCAGCTTAGTATGGTTGAAATAACAATGACATATTTGATATCATAATAAAACGACCAAAAGGAAGCTGCCCTATTCAATGAACTGACGATGGTGCGCTTGACATTAGAGATCTCCCTTCAATGCCCCAGGGTAGAAACCACAGTCAGAACGACACCATGTTGTTGAATAATCACAGGCAGAGCATGGATCCGAATGACAAAAACTAGTACGCGACTTACTTATTCGCGTTCGGAGATGAAGAGTGAGGAATACGACGCATGGAGGAAGGTTTATGTACCCATTGCGGCGTACGTCTTTATAATTTGTAGTAATGAATGTACCAATAGGTAGGAATTTGTAAACATAAGGCAGGTGAATAGCTGTTCAAGTAATTTCTGGTAGTACCGTCTATTGTGTGACAATAGTTTCTCCTTCAATATTTGTACATTCATGGAACACATATGAAAGGGATTATTGATCAATGAGTACCTAAAATAACGCACGCCATTGTCCATACCTACGTCAGTGATTACTGACGTATGGAAAATGGCGTGCATTATTTACACCACAGATATAAGAACACTTCAATGTAATGTTCTTGTATATGTGGTACATATCTACATTAAATGTTCACTTATCCTTTAAACAAATTTTATATCTTTTTTTTATTTTATTTGAAAAGGGATTTATCCATAAATAAAGATTAAGCACTTTTGTAACAAAATTTATTGGTGACTTGGTACATGCAGATCAGTCTTAACAATAGCTTTTCTACACCGGCTTTCAAAGTGCTTTGTGTTCAGTAGGGCTCCATCAACTTTACTTTCAGGTTCTCTTTCTCTATTCCGACGAACGGTCGCTGGATCATCATGTCCATTGCTGACTTAAGCTTTGTCAGGCAACCTTCAGCGGCGACTAAATACAAAAGGATCGACAGTATCATATTATCATCATCAATCAATTTAAGAACCAGGTTCTTGTCGATGGAGTATTTTCCATTCGTTACCCATTTTTTTTTCTTTATGGGTACATGTTTACTTTATTCTCACTCGTCTTACGTTGACTGATTACTAGGGAAATTTAAGAATTTTTGAACCTCTACTTCAAGGGATATTTTAGTCAACTTGAACTTCTGTTTTTGTCAGTGCTAATACGGAATATGTTACGCTTTAAGCAACATTTATTGTAACACGATTTGACGTAGTTTTTAAATCCATGATGCCACCAGGCGTAAATAAATGGATTCAGCAAACTGTTCAAAAGAGCCAAAGCCCACAGTGGCTTTATCACGTATTGGCAATTTATTATACAATATTGTTTTGTGTAGTATATGTCACATATATATCCAAAGTAGACTATGCTTACCATGAAAGGGACCCATGTAATAATAAAACTGCCTGTAGTTAAAATCACAACAGTAACTGCTCTGCACTTTTTGTTTTCTTTACATTTGCTATGGATTTTTTTCACGTGTATAAAACTGGAAACTGATTTGTTCAAAGTCATAATACTCGATACATCTGAAAGCCTTGGTTCAATTGAATATTGATCATTGGACTCACCATTTTGTGGTTGATCGGGTGTACCAGGATTAGGTTCCGGATCTACTTCATTCTTATTGGAATCAACATGTATTATATGGCCCGATTCCAATGTTTGTACATCAAGTACAGTGAAACGAATTCCATTAACAGATTTTTCGTTTTGTGAATAAACGCTATTACCATCATTCTGAGTTGAATCGTTTGAACAGTTTTTGTCTTTAATAGACACATTCTGAGCAATTTTTTTCGCTTTTTGTATTTTATTATTGGCATTTACCGCTTTCACTAATATAATCATGTAGAGTGTTGTCACAAATGCAATGTTTATGAAACATATTATAGTCAAACATAGCATTACTTCGCTGGGGAAAATGTCGATGAAATAGCATCTTGAGACGTTGTTTATGTTCATCCATCCAGGTATAGTAAATAGTATACCTGAAAAAGATAAAATTAAATTTGTAAAATTCTTCCGATTGGTCAAAATTTGAAAGAGACATGAATATTGGTAGTTACTCCATTAAATTATTTTTCCAAATTCTAATGTTATGTATTTATATACCTGAAAAAAAGACAGGATTTCTTTCAATCGGAAAAAGAACGATTCTCTTCTGTTCACATAAATATTTTGAGTCAAGGCTCGGACAAATTTTACTTTGAAAATTCGTCTTTGAAAAAGGCCCTCACCAGTAATCCAAATGCAAGCCATGGAGATCCTGACCCTCTTGGTGCTGACCCAGGTCTTGTAGTAGAGGCCGTGCAGCAGGTACACGTAGCGGTCGGCGGCGATGAACGTGATGCTGAGGATGGAGACCACCGCTGGACACATGCGCATGCCTGGAAATTAAATGCGAAACTGCTTCTTATTCGTAAAAAGTTAAAGCTTACTTTTAACGCTAAAGTAGGTATGCTTTGTCTCGTTCTGTCAATGTCAAATTTGTCAATGTTTGAACTTTTGAATAAGAGCATATCTTATTACTATTATTATATTACTAAAAGAGCACCTTGTATGATCATGCACAGTGTGTGTATGCTGATGTAGTCGGAATTTTCCACGAGCCTGGCTCCTGTGGTTATGGACCTGTCGACCAGCGAGGAGAATAACATGGCCACGCCCAGGATGGTGTCAGCCAGGGAGATGTTGCCAAGCAGCATGTATGTGCTTTTGGGCTGCACAGCTGGAAAAAATATTTATTTATTTTATTTTCGGGGTCTTACAGCGATTTTTAGGATGAAGTAAACATATATTTTAATATATAAAACTAAATATGACTCCGCCTGTTGTTAATGTCAAACGATTGAAGAAAAACATGACATAAATGCTAAAGTTTGAGAGGATGTATGCGTGTATATTGGTTACTCTTTCACGCAAAATCTACTGGACGGATTGTTATGAAATTTGGTACACGGGAAGGACCTGGAACCTGGCGCCCCTGGACCTTTGGTATCTGGAATAACACATAGGGATTTTTTTATCCCGAAATTCCACTGGGAAGTAAGCCCCGGGGCGCAGCTAGTAGGTAATAAAATCACTTGAGCTATTATTTACTTATAGGTATCTCTGATTATTAATAATATCTACTTATTTATTCATGAAACGTAAAATTGGAGGCGTGGATGTGATAGTTGTTAAGCGAGTCCGTGACGTATTTTATTCGGAAGCTGGAGGGCTTGTTTTGTTTAATATTATTTCGTCGTTGTATTTATGACGTCCATATACTTATTTACATTGAACGTCTTTGAGGAAAATATTGAGATTTTTTTTATTCTTCTTCGCCGATTATATGCTCTCCCAATATTCTTGTATTTGGAGCAAGAAAAGCCCAGGCTCAAAAATATATTCTAACTAATATTATGTAGATGTATGTAAGTATGTTCGTTACTCTTTCACGTAAAATCTAAACGGGAGCGAAGCCTCGGGGCGCAGCTAGGTAATCACAAGTCTGTGAAAGTAAAGCTTAAAATTTTGAAGACTGCGCTGTTTTTACAAACAGCCGCCAGACTGACGTCGACCTTCCTTGAGAATGCCATTGCTCAATCTGCTAAGGCTCCTCATCCACAAGGATTTTATACTCATCTACGCTGCGCCTTCCCGTATCATGGTGTTGTCTATATCGTGTGAAGCAAATTTCCAGTTAGGTATAGATATGAACTCTTTATTGTGTCGTTAACAGAAGAATCATAAGTTAATTAGAACTAGATATTGAAACATTACGCCGCCGGGAAAAATTTGCACGTTTTACGCCGAGAAGTAAATTTTACTTATTAATTTTAGTTGTGTATAAATTGGAACGTTATATTCAATTATGTAACAACTAAATTAAATTAAAAATTAAAACTAGATTATAAATTACAAATCCTGTTAATTCAAATTAATTGTTTTATCTAAGTATTACGACGTAACTAGGTAATATGTTAAAAACAATTCTACTTGATACAAAAGACATCAACGCGTTAGTCTTATTGCTAATTAAAAAAATAATGAGAATAAACTGTGCGTAGACGTTTGTATTTTCATTAAAATAGTGTTTGAGAACGAAATCTGCAAGTGTGTGCGATTGCTAACACTGGTGTCATTTTGATCGCAGTGTGCAGGTTTCAAACAAGTGGTGGTCGATGAAAAGATTTGTATACAAACTCATGTGGCACGAGTAAGATTCGAGACCACCACCGTGTCTTACCTAAAAATTTATCTCACTTCTGAAACTTACTAAATGTACCTTACATTTAGTAAATTTCAGAAGTGTCAGTATCATACCTTTTTATGTCACTAGCAATCGGAAAAAACCAGCGCTGTCAAGTTTTAGTAATACATAGTAGGTTGATCTTATTTACATTTGATTGTCAATTATTCCAAAACGTTTTTGTACGACGAATAAAAAAGATATATCGAGGCAAAAAGTCACCAGTGATAGATCTATTACAGGCTATCTATTCTGCTAACGATGTCAATGGTGTGTCAGTGGTTTTTCATTAATAACCTTTACCGCGTTTATTTAAGAACTATAATTGAAAAATACCGCACTCAGTATAGTAATGGATCAAACATATTTCTTTTTATAGTCTGCATTGAGTCAATGTATTGATAATAATTAATATTCATTAGAAAACGGTGTTGATTTTTGATATTTTCTTATTTTATTTTTGGTAGATTATGACTAAACAAAGAGTACCTACATTGTGTATAGTAGAGTATGTTTATAGTTGTGCGTAGATATTTTTACATGCACTATAGTTTTAATATACATACATAAACAAATAAAGATCACATATCTTGAATGTTATATGTTTTGTTTTTTTTTTTTATTTTATATGATAAATCTAAATATACTTATTGCAATTAAAATAGAGTAAAATTTCACTTGTCCACATTGCTTGGAATGTCATTTTATGTATAAGATTAGCCAAGAAAACCTTGTCAAAAGTATTTGTTAAAAATAAAACTATGTTCTGATATTTTCTGCAAGTCATGTTTGTTATGGTTATTGTAACCGCAAATCTGTTAAACCGTAACCGTTATTATACTTCCTGAATGATGAATTTGATGTTTTATATCTATAAATTGTTTAAACATTACGAAATAATGTGAGAATGGTGTCGTATGAATAATTTATGTGGATAATACTAATTGATTTAGGTAAAGAATAGAAAAAAATGTAAGACTGTTTGTTAACACAACATATAATATTTTATTATTTAGCATATATTCTTTAATATTTAAAAAAAAATCACTATGTACTTAGTTAGAATTAGACTTAGAAAGAAAAAGATTACAAACAAAACAATATGCTGAAAGTAATTTTATTTATTATTATAAGTCTTAAACTTTAGTTAGGTACGACGTCCGTGACAACAAGACAACAATACGTTCAGAGTTGTAGGAGTAGGTACTTGGTGATATTGTAATATAAATAGATAACAGGAAAGTGGTCTACGAACCTGACGCCATTATTTTCCTATGAAATGATCCCATCATCTTGGCAAATTTACATAAGGTGCCCACCTGTGCGAAATGCTAATTTTCCGCGCTCTCAATAAACACGCTTGAAGTATTTTGGTCTACGCTAGATAGATTAATGTGATCAATTTTTTATTAGATCTTGGAGTAAATTATATTTATAGCTCTTACTGTATTAAGTATTTATACACAGGTTTTATTATTAGATATTATTATATTGCGTTGTTTATATGATTTATACAACAAGCTTTATCACTGCAGTGTTATCTAATTGCTGAAATACGAATTATGAAATATTCTACCTTACATAAATAAAACCCATATCCTATCTTAAATGAAAAAAAAATACGATTAAAAAAAATAATAACATTTTTTATTTATAAATTGCACAACATACCTTTTTTCAAAATCAATCCACTGGTCACAACAACACTCAAATTGCTCACAATAATCAACAGTCCAACAATTTGACTAAAATATTTGTAAAGTTCCACCATGTTTTCGTTTTCTTCTATAATCACGTCCACTGATACATGCTCGTCTAAATTGAGGACCGTCATTTTGTTATACTATGTGGTAACGTTTTCTTTCATAACAAACGCGTGGACCCGTGCCATGTAGATATGGTCCATCAAGTAACTACAGAGATGTCAGGCGGGCTTGCCGAACTATACGACCGGTTTGCTTTTTGTCAGACGAATTATAAATATTTGCGGCCTAGATCTGCTTGGAGCAACCGAGTGATATTATTTGTCTATTGTTGGATAATTAATGTAGTTATAACCGCCGGAATTACAGGTTTGCAGTGCAGACGCACATTAAATGTAAACTACTTAAATATAGAATAACATTATCTTTTTTTATGTTTAAGAATAATTTAGGTTGTTGTGATATCACATCTTGGCTTTGCAGATATATTTATAGTACATCCTTCGGATTGAGTTCTTGAAACCAGAATGCCTCCAAGCGTAAATTAAGGGATCGAATAAGCTGTTGCTGACTCCGAGCAAGTACAGAGGTCCTAAAGTCAGCATTTCCAGAGGAACACAATCATAGCCATGTACCATTATATCACACTTGACATAGATTATGATAGCCACGTAATACGGCGCCCAGGTGCCGACGAAACAAAAGGTTACAAGCAAAACCGTCTTCACAGCTTTCAACTTGCTTGGAGAATTTATCACCTTCGACTGAGCGTAGTATCGCGAGATGTTTGAGAAGTTCTGCTTCAATTTATTCTGACTTCTCCTCTCCTTTATATTCGTCTTACTCAGTTCGTGCATTTCTATCTGTTCTCCTTCAGTCACCGTTTCTGTTGAGACGGTTATCGTAACCGTGGTCCTAGATACCTTGTTACAGTCAACTTCAAACGCCCGGTTGACATAAGCAACATTACTTTCTTTAAATTCTCGTATCTTGTCAACCGTTTTCACAGCTCTGTGTAAAATGCAAATGTACAGTATGCATACTATGATTATGATAGATAGTACTACGATGGAGACGATGATGAGCAAGGATGGAGGAAAGACGGCGATGTACCAACATCGATAATCTGTGAACGATTCTCCAGTCCATCCCATGGCTGGCAATAATGCTATGAATATGCCTGAAAGTAAGAACAAAAATACATATTTAATAATAATTAAGTTCAACTTAACGTCTATTTCAATTTCGGTGAGTAGGCTTTCGTTTCACAAGTCGTTATAAACATTATCGACTATATGTGAAACCTTATTTATCTGCATGTAAATTGGAGTGTTCTTTTTTGCAGCAGCAAATACAAAATACGGACAAGAGATAGGAATTTAACATAATGTTAATAATACACAGCTTATTTACTTACTACATCTTTAATAATAACAAGTAGAACAAATATAATATTAGCACAAACAAAACCACTTGGGTAAGTACTCAATTAACTACATAAAACATAAATAAGTAGAACATTTATAAATTCACACAGATTGTCATGTTAAGGTTAATTTGTCTACAGAAAATACTTCGGCCGATGACATGCCATATCAACTTCTTTAAAAACATCGTTGGAAATACTTCTTACACTGAATTCTTATTGAGTTTTTAAAGCCCTTATGCCACCAAGCGTATATCATCGGATTTAATAAACTGTTTATAAATGCAAGTATTACCAACGGACCGTTTAACAATGAGTACAGATCTAGGCAGTTCGGTTGAGTAAGTTTTTCTTCGCACAACACGAACAAAATCACAACAACAAAGAACGGAGTCCATGTAAATATGAAACTACCTGAAGTAAGTGTCACTATTGTTATAGCTCTCAATTTGTTAGGCTCAGTTCTGTTGCGTTTATTATTCTTACGTTGTTTACCGACATTACTGATAGTAACGCTACTTCTAAAGGTATAATCTAAATTTTGATCAGAACCACTTGAAACTACAGATGTAATACTGAATTCTGATTTATTAAGATGGTCCCGTGATTGGTCAGCCATCGTTTTGTCTGTAAAGTGATATTGAAATCTGTTTGTATTAGCCGTGGTGAGATCATCAGTGCTCTTGGCTTTAGCGGTATTTTCTTGTTTTGTGTAAGAAATTCCGTGACCATAATTTACATTATAGGAAGCGCTTCTTTGCAGTTTATTGGCTTGGCTATTTGTCTTATATTTTACGGAGGCAGCATTGGCTATGACGTTGCTTCTGCCACGATATATTCTTAATCTAGGTTTTTCCAAACTATTTATGCCTTTAGATGGGATTTTTTCGGATGATTTTAGATGTGCGAAGTTTTTTAAAGCTCGTGTGAGGATAATTGTGTATAATACAGCTACAACTATGATAGGTATGACACTTAATAATGAGTTTAAAAGTATTAGTGTGCCAGGGAAGACAGCTATATAGATGCAACGTGCGGAGGTGGGCTCTTTATTCACCCATCCTGTGGACGGCATAAACCCGAGGATAATACCTGAAATAGAACAATTAATGCAAAGAACACAAAACACACAACACATATTGTTAATACAATGCTACTTATTCTAGCACTGCGTTATTCACAAAGGGATAATTATTACAATTGCTGATTACTACAATTTAATGGTATTTAATGAAAATATAACAAAAATATAGTAAAGTAACATAGGAAGAAACAAAAAGAAAAGGGCCTTAATTAGTAACGTTATAATAACTTAGATACGTGAATGTAAACTTACCGATCATCCAAATGCAGAGAATGCCGATCCTGACCCTCGTGGTGTTGAACCAGCGCTGGTAGTACAAGCCGTGCAGGATGTAGATGTAGCGGTCGATCGCGATCAGACCTACGCTGAAGATGGACACCATCGCTGGACACACCAGCATGGCTGGAATGTGAAAAGAGGAATACTTCTTATTCTCGCGTGTTCCCAAATGTATTCGAGGCTGTGACGCCGCGTGGCCTTAGGTCAGCATAAAAATTACCATTCGTAATCGTTTGCGATCGAAGATTTTACAATTCTTTTTGGTAAACAATTCTGATGAAGGACTTGTTCGTACTTATTTTCAAGATTATGGGCTAAGATTAGGTGCCCCAGCAGTGGGGGCTGGGGTCGTTTAAATGGCTGTTGATATTTCATATCACACTATTGTGTCTGGCCGCTATATTACTAGACAACAAGTTTATTTGTTAGACAAATTAAATAACCCCCCGACTTTGAAATATTCATTTCGCTACAACTTTTGAACGGCTGATCTTCATATCTAAGAACCACGGCATAAAAATTAGCTATCAAATAAAAAAAAAACCGCATCTAAATCGGTTCACCCGTTGATGAGCTACGGTGCCACGTTTACAGACAGATAGACAGACACACTTAGCGGTCAAACTTATAACACCCCTCTTTTTGCATCGGGGGTTAAAAATAATTAAAAAAAAACCCAGCAATTTTGTAAACAAATCACAGAGCCGCCGCTGCCGCCGGCGACGACCGAGATAACAGCGCAGATTGTCTAACAAGATTGCTAAATTCTGTGAACAAGGTTGAGCAATGAAGGTATAATCCACCTAAAAAAGTTTTTCCTTATAAATTGAATAATTGTATGTTTGAGAAGGAAAGTGGTCCATGAAAATATTTGTAGGAAAAACGCTGTTCTTGATGAGGTCGGCTAGAGAGGTGGTGTTTTTCAATAAAGTTTTTATTTCTCAAATCAGGGCTCCGTAAAGAACCACTCATGTATTAGTTGAATGGATAATACATTTTATTTCATTAATACCACGTAAATACGTCATTCCTAGAGTTTTAATCTGCTGTCATTTATCATACTTCAATTTTAACAAAGACAAGAACAATTCTTTTACCATCCCTACATATAGCATATGCATATAGAATAAAGGGACCTATCCCGTCCATCTGCCTTCTGTTTCATACAAATTATCATATCATGCATGTTTCCCATGAGGGTAAGCAAAGAGGAAGAAGTTAAATAAATAAAATAACAATAGATTGTATGGAAACTGGTCAACATTTACCAAGCTGGAATATGCACAGTGGATCCGAGCTCATGGAGTTGTCCACTGAAGCCCCGAAAATAACGGAGATGCCGATGATGGTGTCTGCCAGGGAGACATTACCCAGGAGCAGGTATGTACTTTTTGGCTGTTGACCTGCAGCAAAAAATATAACTTTAGCCAGTGATAAAAACTTTCCAGAATAATCATTGCTAAGATAGTTAAGAAGAGAAATGCTAGTGGTTTGTATTTCTTAGAATTTTTATTTAATTTAAAATTTAATGTGAAATACTGCCTGTGATGTTCTAATTTCTGAATAAATATTTTACTTTATATTTGTATTTCGAACAACAAAGCTAGATCTAAACCGGTGCACCAGTTTGGGACGTATGATGTCACCGATAGACAAACAGACACAGACACGTGAAACTGACAATGGATAATTGTTTTTGTGCATAGTTAATGAATAAAACAATATAATCAAACTCATGCTTTCAATCATCATATCTCTATACAATAACGTAGCGTGAATATTTTAAGTACTTTTTAATGAACAAAAATAAAGAAACAATCAAAATAAATGAGTAGAATGATATGTGGTGGACAGGAAGACCTGAGAGAAAGGTGTTTGCCTTCAATAGCGGATTTTCCGTCCGCGAGGGAATTCACCCAGCTTTATTTATAACATTACTGTTTTATTCTGGTGCTACTGACCCATTCTGCATTTGTAGCGTTTAAAATTCTAAGTTTTTTTTCACAAAAATGAAATTTTTACATAAGCTTTTAATATTCTTTCACATTCCATTTCCATTCGTTATGTGATAACAAAATCATGCCCATACAGTAAACTCTTGAGGAGTTCTCTCGTCCGAAGCCGTTCCTGAGTCATTGTCCTACCTTTATTGAATGAGCCTGAGTCATTGTTTATGTTGAAATTTAATCGCGATCAATGCTGTCGAGACAAGAAACTCAACTTAAATCCACACCATTAGGTCAATGCATTATCATTCCAAACTAAAAGCGTGTACAAAATTTCAGCTCAATCGGTTGAAGATATCTGAACATAAACATACATACATATTTACTTACATTGCAAGCTATCTATAATATAATAATAATCTCTATATTACGGGAAATGAACAGGGTTGGCCTCTCAAAAATCAGAAAAGTTTCAAAATATGCAACTTCTTCTTTTCTTTACTACTGAGTAAAGTCTATTTGAACTTTTTTATGCAAGTCATGCTTACGTGTTTTCAGCTCAATTGAGATACGAACTTGTGTTTGCACGAGTTTATACTATTACTATATACTACTAAGTGACGATCTAGAAATAACATAAATAAAAAAGTCTCTGGCGTATTGACTTAGTTTTTTCTAAATACGTGTTTTCTGTTACGTACAATCTTCCAATAGCACTACCAAATAATTTAGGTATTTCCTATTGCTGATCTAAATTAGCCTTATATAAAAAGTGTTCATAGTCTACCAAATAATTCCATGATATTATGTTAATTAAATATTTGCTGTTATCAACAGCTTTTTATATATAGTTTTTGTTTGCATAATCTTGTTCTGGTCAATAGAGTACCTATCTTCAACTTGGGTATATGTATATATAAAAAAAATGGTTGGACAATTTCTATAATTTGAACTCCAGAACATTTGGGATTCGTTTTATAGCTAATTTGCACGTTATTCTTTTTTTTATTGAATGTGCCTGAGTTATTGTTTATATTCAAATGTAATCGCGATCAATGCTGTCGGAATCTATAGTACTTTACTAGCAGTTGGTTTTAGTCAGGGACAAGTGGAAGTAAAAAATAACACCTATCCCCAGCTGTAGGGCAGCTTAATATAATAAGAAAAGTTGGACTTAAGTATATAAAAATATTTATCTTCTTATTGTACCTAAATATTGGCGTATGAGATTTATTACTATAGGTACCTATTAGCGTCAGTTTATCAGTCAATAAATATCAATTAATAAATCAAATTAAATAATTTAGAGTGAATTTTATTAAATTTGAAGTAATGGTTTTGCTAAATGCGAGCGAAGGTCCGTGTTTAGTGAGCAGAGAACCACATAAAAACCGGACATGGCTGGCCTTGGCGCGTTTTTTAACATCAAAGAGCATACGTAAAATGTAGATTGGTACATACCTTTTTTTAAAATAAGTCCACTGGATACCACCACGATTAAATTGCTTAAAACTATAAGTGAGCCTAGAACGTATGCGACAAATTTATAAGTCATCAATTGTTCCTTTTCCTTTGTTTTATAAGCTTCGAACAAGTCAAATAAATGTATTTGAGACACTTCACTTTCATTTGTAATATTTAGTTTTGCCATACTTAAATTGAAATATTCCATCACTTCGCTTACTGTGACGTTTGATTTGAAAATTGATGTGCTGCCCGTGCTGTTATCCATTTCGATAAAGTTAGTGCAAACGTTAAAGAAAATTTAATAAATATTTAGAAGCACATGTTAATACTGATGGTTTTTAAAGAATGAGATGGCGGCCCGCTATTTCGGCATCGTAAGGATAATGATAACAACTATAGCGGGTATTGTTCATTTTAATGAGGAGATTTACATTTTTGTGGTTCCTCAGTCCGAAAAACTAAACTTTCCAATATCACTTCGAAAACACGTCTTGTTTTTTTTCACATTTCGAATAAAACTTGATTGTTGATTACACAATTGTTATTATTGTTTTATTATATTGTCAATTTACACAAGCACACACAATATTTTGGTATCCGTAGTTGAATGATTAATGATTCTATGTACATCCTCATACAGTCATTTGATAGCGAGGCGACATCGGAACTTGATAATTGCTTCACCAAATATTATGAAGTAGGTAGAAATTCTTCGTCCGGCCGACTCCAAGGTAACTGAGTAATTGATGAAGATTTATGCTTTAATAACACAAAAAACAGTATGAATGGGAATTACATAATAATATTTTTTTCATAGTATCAAATAGTACCTACGTCAAATAGGTAGTATGGGATTGTACTCACTTAGGTACCTACATTTTTTGTTTTTACAACATTTATAAATTAATTATTTATCTATCCATAAACTCTATTTATATTCTATATCATTTGAACGTGTTCCTGGTTTTATTCCCAGCTGTAACGCCTAAATGCCCAAGCTTTAAAATTTTGTATCTTCGGCTTGATTTTTCGACCGACCACCTGTCTGATGACAATCCTCTTTGAGAATGCTGTTGTTGTCTTTGTTGTGTTTATATTCCACGGAAGGATATGGTATGGATCTAGAATAGAGCGGGATCGATGAACCATATGACGCACACTTATTGATAAACATTAAAAATGAGTCCACCTATTTTATGAAAGATTTCAGATTCTTCTATACAAGTATGCGTTTAAAATTAAACTTCCGCATGGAACTTCGCTGAACTTCATTTAAATGTCAGCCGCAAATAACTAAAAAACCGGTTAGTGTACCTACATAAATCTATACATAATCTACCTATAATTAATAAAACTTTAAGTGGGCTATGAGATTTTAAAGAAAAATATTTATATAGGTCTTTATGGGACTCATAGAAGCCAAAATTTTTTTTAGTATCTTTGTCTATGTCTTAGGTATATATGTAAGTATAGTATGTTTGTTCGCTCATTACGCACAAACTACCTGGATGGAATTAGATGCGGTTTCCACATTTGTATAGCGAAAATCTGGTACAGGTTTCATTGCAATACGTTGCTTAGTATCCGAGAGGACAACAATAAATTGTAAGCCGACGCACGAAATATACACGAGCGAAGACGAGGGCAAAAGCTAGTTATGTTTAAATCTTAGAAATCGGTGTAATTTCGAAAATTACCTCCTATACACAAAGTTACAAAATATAAGTACTTCCTCTATAAAATATTTGTGTTAGAGTACCTAAATGAGGCCAGTTCCAACTGGTTCAAGTAACAATTCAAAAATATTTTGTGAAGTAGGTACCTATAATTAATAATCTACCTATAATTAATAATATAAAGCTGAAGCTGAATTTAGATTAGTACGTGGATAAGTGCCTTTGAAGGTCCAATTCCAGAATACAATCTTTTGTAATTAGTAGGCAGTTTACATACATACGGAACCAAACGAAAGACTAACACACCAAAATTCAATTGTTTGTCAACTAGATGCCCAACATGGACACGGACAAGACTGTTATTGCCAATTACGTTGATGACTCTCGCTTACTGCGCTGAATACAAATTTATTTCTCCGGTTATGAGGATATGCCAAATAGAGGCAATATCATGACGTCGCCGCGGAATGTTTTCGGAAAAAGACTGACCAAAGCGCGGTTATTAGCGAGACCTACGCTTTATTTATCTAATTATGACACAAACAAATGTTCATGTTCCATTGCTAGCAAAAGCTTGCGGCTCTTTTTCCATATGAATCCCTGTCTTTGGTCTTTTCCATCCACGGCTGGGGTAATGACCTTCCTTATAGATGGAGACGGGGTATGTACCATGACCCACCACGTGGCCCTTAGCGATTTGGCGGGTTTTAACGACTGCAAATACATCCGGGACCAACCAGCTTACGTGCCTTCCGAATCACGGAGGAACTAAATACCTATTCTATTACATTTTGGCCATCTTATGACCATTGCGAGAGCGATTTAACCGCCATTATCATGGGCCGAGCGCTAACCATTGTGCCCTACGAATAATGCGCCATTGAGCTCTTCAATCCGATGCCCTATGGAGGCCCTTTGCTCATTTGATCAAAGTTGGCGAGGAAATATAAATAGATAGCGATCGAGTGAACAAATCCAATCCTATCCTACTAATCTTATAAATGCGAAAGTTTGTTAGATATATAAGTATGTATGTTTGTTACTCTTTCTTTGAACTTTGGTTGGTCATTGAGCTTGCCCCATGGAATTAGTACATAGTTGTACGAAGTGCGTACTAAATCCATGGCTTGCCCTGTTAAAAATCTTTTTATTGTCACAATGACAGTGACAGTGATTATATTTTGATTTGACACTTTTGACAGACGTCTTTACAAAAATAACCTAAGTCTTATATCTAGTTTTGTTTGGCTAAGAATATTTAATTTTCATCGAGTTTCAATAATTATTAATAATACTGGAAGGTTAAACTAAACTAGAGCCATGTTTGGTTCAATACTAAAACAATTTTCCAGGTGCATGAAATATAAAAAAGATTACTACAATTTGTAACCTCTATAGGTATTAGAAAAAGAAATTACCTATACAATTTCAGTTTCTGATTTGCCTATTTTTTACAGATTATCTCTAAACCAAGCGCACCTACAAGCTAATGGTCGAAATATATGCACCGCTACTGTATTACAATTTAAAATCACTGATTATCTATGGTAAGCTTCTGTTACAAATTAGAATCCTTCATATTAGTATGTTCCTTTCTTATCTTCAAAAACTTGTTTTATGTTTCAGTGCGGAGCCAATGAAGAAGAAAAAGAAGATAGATCCACAGATAGTAAGGGCTCGCGAGGAACGTCGGAGGAAAAAGATAGAGAAGCAGATTAGACGCCTGCAAAAGAATGCTCGGCAGCTGAAGCCCATTGATGAAGTGGAGGTGCCCCTGGAAATTCTGGACAATATTGAGTAAATATTTTTTTACTTTAATCACTTGATTAAAGCTAAGGATTTAGTCCTGTCATTCTGATAAATAGAATACCAAACATATCTAACAATAAAAAAAAGATAATATTTAAAATATGTAATAAGTAATCTAAAACTGTAAGATTGGTAGAGACTATGTTCTCCAAACAAATCTTAATGGTTTTTGGGTGCATAAAAATAGTAACCACTTTTGTTTTAGTAAATATTAATAAATTAAAACTTTAGTTAACTAGTTTAAAAAATATTTAAAAATACCTCTAATATATAAGTGCCACTTTGTTAAGTCATTCTGAAACAAATTAAAATACTAGTGACATGTTATTCCAGAAAACGCAGTCGAGGTCCTCCCAAGCTATCCCAGGAGGTGCTGGAAGCCCGAGCACTATTACAGAAGGATTGGACTCGTTACAAACATGGGGAGTACATTGCTCATGTTGCGCAAATTGATAGGATTATGAGCGCTCAAAGAAGGGCTTTGGATAAGCTCTATGAGGAGTCTGAGGACTTGTATAATGAAGCTATTATGGTAAATCAATTAAGTTATATTTTTGAATAATAGAGTTTTTTGCCAGTGATGTGTCTATATCAGGCAATGTTGAAAGATCTATGGCTAGTTCACTTTATAAAGTAAATTCACTGATATTATTTGATAATTTTACTATGACACTTTCAATTTTTTAAAGTTTTTGTTGCAGAAATTGCTTTTTCAGGTCATCCATTTAGTAAAAGTTATTAACAATATTGTTGTAAAGCATAGATTTGGTCTTCTTGAATAGTAAGCATTTTATTTAACTATAGACATCTAATATGACATTGCGACTAACTACCGCCATCTAGCGGCAAGTTTGCTTATATGAATACAAAGGATGCTGGAAAGATAACATTTTCTTGCTGATTTTCCCATTTCCTGTTAAAGATCATACATATTCTTCTTAATTATCTCTAGAAAATCAAATATCTTTCATGCTTTGTTTTTTTGCAAATAACATGTATTAATTATTTTGCCTTTATTAGTGAGGAACTTTAATTTGCTCATTATCGATTTCTATACAGGTGTCATAAGCTGTTGGACTTGATTTTTAAAATGAAATATACACAGTATCACATCATTACCCCTTATGGAGTAGACAGACCAAGAGTAGCGACACTCAAAGGCCAATTGAGATTGGTGAACTACCTTCATCTCAGCCTAAATGTCCAGTTTTTGCAAATAACATGTATTAATTATTTTATTTTTATTCGTGAGGATCTTTAATTTACTCATATTCATTTCGTTGGTCTTGTTTTTTTGAATGAAATATACACAGTATCACATCTTTACCCCTTATGGAGTAGACAGACCAAGAGTTGCGGAACTCAAAGGCTTTGTTTGAGATTGGTGGACTGGACATTCATCTCAGCCTAAATGTTCAGTGTGGCCAAATAAATTAATTTATTTTCTTCCCAGCCGGATTTACAACTGATCCCGTACACGGTGACGGGCCCGGTCGCGACGCCCCCCATCAAGGGCTACGAGTCTCCTGACGGAGAGTACCTGGACGTCTCCAAGAAGTGGGACAATTAGAAGCATATAGTCAACTTGTTTAGTGTAAATAAATGTATAGTTATTGATCTTGTCTTCTCTTTCATGAATGCATGTTACGTCCGGGACCTTAAAATTTGCAAATTTATTTAACCGATTTCAGAAGGGAGGATTCCCTTTTTGAAATAGGTTAAAAATTCATTATCACGCTGGAATGTTCAAATAGCTTGAAAAATATTCTCTTATAAAATATTCAAATGGAAACGAGAGGGCGCTTTGTTAGTTTTAGCATGCAATTATGGTACGTCCATTCAGAGTGATGACGGCTGCAGTTTTACATTTTAAAATTGATGTAGGGCTCAGGCTGTTGGAAAGCAGATAGATGTTTGAAATAAGTTTTTCATACTCGGAAAGTAGTGTATGTCTGATCCGAATATCGGGTGGGATATACAAAACAAAATTCCACCCGCCGGCGGGAAAAATATAGTAGTAATGACTTATATTACTATTCCAGTTTTTCATTGCCCAAATTTGTTTATTATACGTTTTTTATTATACCTATTTATTACTAGCGGCCCGTCCCGACTTCACTCGGGTAAAACCATAATAAACTATACACAACCAAACAAATTATATAAACCTTCAGGAAACTATTAACTATCTAATGAAATTTTTTTTCCCGGTCCGGTTAGTTGAAAACCGGACAAAAATTCGACAAGTAAGTACCTAATTATTGAGTTTATCGCCCTCATACAGACAGAGGGGGACTTCTTTTATAATATGTAAGAAGGATGTAGACATTTTTATTTTATTACATATGTATATTTTCTTGAATGTTGAGTAGATATAAATGACTACAACACATAGTGCTCTTCAAAATATGTGATGTGTTTCCAGATAACTCTCTGCCTTTCACAAAGTGCGTGGATTCCCAATTCCGAAGCTTTTGTTCGGGCCTCGGTTGTGGGGTTTAACCTGGATGATAACGTAGCCCTATTTACTGATACCGGCTATTTGACGGAGATTTGCCAGTCGAATTTATAGCGGCCGTGCTGTCATGACAATTAGTTTTGCTCGTAATATTATATATCAGTCAGTATAAAAAAGAATGAGAAACTAATGGACAGTTAACTAATCTACTTCTAGACTACTAATCCAATTCACATTTTAGATATTCTTAACTAACTACTCCTTCTAGAATAATTATTCTAATAATTATTATACCTACTTTTAGAATAATTGGTGGGATGGACAAGTAAGGTATGTAAGTACAAAACCCATAAAAAACTTAACGCAGTTAAAATCTCTATCAATTAAAACATTAATTATAGCCAAAAATGACTCTTCAGTATAAATATGAAGTTAACAGTGAGAACAAAACGATTCAATCCGCCACCTGTTCGCAAACGTTAAAAACATTTTTTTAAACGAAATGAAATTACGCGGCCTCGGCTCTCCATCCGCAATTATGTGCTGGAAATGATTACGTCACGATTCACGGTCCTCGCGGAAAGACCAGTCCGCTTTTCATTCCCACGATACATCATAATGACACGACTACGACTCCCCAAATTAACTGTTCTTCAAATTTCAACTCAATGATTTCGTACTTAAAGTTTACTTTCCTTTGTAAAAAAACACGATTTATATCTTATTGGACTCAAACCAAAGAGTGACAACTTTGCGGCGATTTTAAAAAGATGTACGCTCCACCTACAGACAGTTCATGAAATTTTTATGCTGAAAACCTTTGAAGCGTTTCTCGGGTATAAACGAGAAATGATGTGAATCCGTGGCTTAGTGGGTCAAGTGAGGGTCTATTGATGCCGAGGACGACATGATACGAGTTCTAGTTTCGGCGACATGTCCTAAGGAACGGGGAGCGTCTTGTGACCCATTTGAGACATTGAAAACAGACCTCTTTCACCGCTCCTATCTTAGCCGGATAATTCTGAATAGCATCTAAGAAATTCGTCTCTTTGGCTGTTTGTAGTCAAATATTTGTCTATATAAGTATGTTTACTAATTGTATATGATTCGGTCTATTGAGAACCGGTGTCTTTATAGTTTCAAAGTTCAAGATTACAGAGTAAACGAACTCATTATAAACTTGAATTATGTTTATTTTAATTTTTAACGGAAATTTAAGTGTTAAAATGATGAAACTCTGTTGAACTGGATCTCTATGCTTGTTGCGAACTCTAATTAATTAACGAAATGCCCTAAAATAACGGAGTCCTGCAATCTGTTAGTTCAAAATAATCTTCTAAACCACTCAAAGGCTTTAGATGTGGTTTCCACTATCACTTAACCCGAGCAAATCCGAAAGGGTTTATTTATGTCAAAGAAACCAAATATTTCAGGCGACTTGAAAGCAGTCATTTGCCGATACCCGAAAAATTCGTTCAAGATTTCTACGTTATTATTCGCTTTAGGATTTTTCCGGGAAGTTTTCCCGATGAGTCCATTTCGGCGCAAAATCGGAGACGTGTAGGGAATGATATCGCCTTGGCCTTCATGACGTCGGCTCCCTCAGTTTTCACCCACATTCTATGCGGACGGCTAAATTACATTTTCTAAAATTCGTCCCTTTGCAATCAGTAAACGACGTTTTACGCGGTTACCTAAAATTAGTGTAACATTCTAACAAAGTTTGTTAGTAGGACAATTTCTGAACGTCAAATTAAATAAAAATGCGAGTCAAAGGTCAAGAAATTTAAATAAAAGTAAAAGCTTCGTTCTTATAAAAAAACAGATTTTCAGGAACAGTTTCATTTCAATGTGACAATGTTTAAAATTATAAAATGAAGGAAAAACCTTTGTAACAAATAAAATATCAGAAATGGTTTCATTATAAAGGCACTACCTGACAATATTTTGTAACTAAAGTAATTCTTTGCATAATTTAAAATTGCAACATTTACAAGTTAATTACAAAGAATCCATGTTTTCTGTTTGCAAAATAGTTTTATTCATTTCACTTTGTACACTTTGTTTCATTTATTTTTCAACCCAAAGCTACCTGACGCTGACATCAGAGGTCGCAAGAAAACAGGATGTTTTTTCAAATACTAGCCGAACTTTCACATTAAGTATTACGTAATTACTATGAAGAAGCGATGGTGGTGTGGTTAAGACGTGGTTAAGAAGTGGTTAAGACGCCCTTCTGTGGATCGGAATGTCCCAGGTTCGAATCCTTACTCGTGCAACAGGAGTTTTTATACCAATCTGACTCATGTATATTAGTTTTCATAGACCACCACCTGCTTCCGGTGAAGGAAAACATCGTGAGGAAACCTGCCCGGTAGAGTTTTTCATTATACAATGTAGCCTCTTAAATAAGTTTTCTTAATGATCAAAGCTTGTTATGAGACATTCCTCGATTAAAAACTTCAACAGTCTCGATTAGAATTGTAGAGAAATATTTATTAGTATTCCCAGTAATTGTGAGTCGCCGTCGACTTTCAATACAGTATCGAACGAAACGTTCCTCCAAATACTTGTAGTAAATTGAGGTAAAATTATTTTTATTCTGCCAGACTTTGGTTCCCTATATTATTGGTATTTGGTTCTATTTTATATTGTCTTTTTGATGAAAGTGTATAATCAAATAAAAACTTCTGGTTCTCGGCTTCTGGTAAAACCACAATCCATAATATTTTGTTTCTTTGTTTTTGTGTTTGTAATGAATAAACTCAAAACTTGAAACTGATTTGGCACGCAAATATTCATTAAGAAATATTTAAGAGGGCTCCCATTCAACTAAGGTGATCTCGACTAGCACTTGTTATATTTTATTTTTAATTTTGAAGTTCAAAGATACATGTTATTAATTTAGCACTACGAGTTACCATGGAATTAGTAGGTACCTACTTACGTAGTACCTACTAATTCCATGCTACGAGCATATTATGGGTTACAACCATAGATTTAGAAAGCGTCTGGTTATAACCATGTTACATCTCCATAGATTCTAAAGAGGTTGAATTTAGAACTAAAAAAGAACAATTATAAAATTTGTATTGTAAAGAAAAAACGTGCAAGTCACCGGCGGCGGAGGGTGTAAATAATTTAAACCAATTTTTACCGCGTAGTTACCCCTCCTAATTTCTTTAGCGCCTAAAGAAAAACATCCGAACAATTGCCTCCCTTTTATTTATATTACTTCGCATTCTTGCATGATGCATTCTTTAATAAATCTTTTATTCAGGTTTGTAAAGATGTTTGTATCCTGTCAAATGCGATTAATATAACAAGATGATCTGAGCTATACGACCTTATATAATAGGAATGATTTTAGATTTTTCCCCCTTGGAAAATTTTATAATTTGTATCTGTTGTCGATGAGTAGGTACTTTCGAGTGTGGAATTATAACTACTTATATAACATAACAATATATAACCTTTTTAAATAAAATTATGGATTTGGAATTTATTTTATTTAGGTAGTTACAATGATTTCGGTACCTAGTTAGTTGTTGTTTTATATTTTGTCGATTATTTCCTTTTTATCTTAAAAGTGGCCTGATAGAAAAGTATAATTCCTATTAGAATTAACTCGGCTTCTGAACTTTATTGATTTTGGTAAATATAATTTTAAATAAATAAATTACGTTACAGAATACCTGAAAATCTTTGAAGTCAGTCTGAAAATCTCGTAGCCAGAAGAAAAAGCATTAAAGAATGGTTCACACAATATAATTTTCTCGGAGCGTTTGTCAACAGCGACTTTTATTCTTTTATGAAATGATCCTACCTGTGCTGGCGCCCCATTAGTGTTTCAAAAGGATTGGCGCGTAGGCCAGATCGATGCTCCTTGTGACTATCAGAGACAACATAGATCTTAATATTTTTGTTACATACTTTATTATATTATACTACCCGCCCTGGCTTCGCTCGGTAAATCCATGGGTAATCAATTATACACCTAAATCTGAGGAAGATTTAGGTGTATAATTAATTATGATATATAGATATTATATATTATCACATTATCTATTATAATACCTGCATGAAATTCGGTTGCGTAGTTTTAAAGATCTATCTAAGCATACATATAGACAGATAGACAGCGAGACGACGACGACAGCGAATTTGTTTTATACTGATAATTTTGTTTTATAAGTGATAATATTTATTGAAAAATGGTTCAAATGCCTAAAAGGTACTACCTACTGGAAGAATTTTTATGGAAATAAATTTTATGTACTTTCGTACTTAGATTTTTTGTACTTAAATTTTACGTACTTTCCCATTTGTAAGTTGTATATTTACACTGTTGTGTTGTGGTACATAAATTAAAGAATAAGTACCTAATTTCTATCTAGTGTACTAGTTTCATTTTTGGCTGTGACTTCCCGTAGCCCAACGTTCTCATAAAATACATCTTTGAATGTTATAGATTCGGCTGTGATTTGATGATCGCCTGTCTGACTTCAATCCTCTTTGGGGATACTGTTGTTACCTACCAGTTGTCATGCTTCGTATCCGTAACTCACCTCGTAAGATAACAAAGAGGATTTGCAGTGGTCCTTCAGGGAAGTGACATACTGAGACTTCACATACGACACACCATCTCTCTCTCTCGTTTTCCGGTTCCTCCCTCAGCCGTTGAGCGTTGGAGCTCAGGATCCACTTTCACACATTTTTGTCTCCAATTCGTACGGTCGTCGGCATCCTTAGTTGTCAGGTCATTGGCCCGTACATTCTTTGACGATATCGAGCCAGTATAAGACAGTGAATCGTTAGCTACAAAAGGAGCATACCACAACCGCGAGTAAAATTTTATCTCAAGCTATTAAAGGGCTTAGGTAAGTTCAGACAGACATTGCTTCACGTCGCCGCCCTCGGAGACGTGACTGGATTGCTAACTGTGGCCCGGACTTAATGATAGAATATATCTATATGTTGTAATGAAAATTACATTTAAAACAGTAATCGGTTATGTATCCTACCACGCTCGGTCGCAGCTTGGTCGTGACAGCTCCAAGTCGGGACCGGATAAAAAATACTTTTCTTATGAAACTGTTTTACATGACTTGAATACATACTTATATTGAATTTGGAATAGGGTTGACGCAAGGCAGGTGGCTGGTTGTAAAATCGTAGTTAAATCTTCAAAATTTTATGGTTATTTTTTCATGCGAACTTTGGGCTTTGAGCCGTAACCGGAAATACGAGAATATGAGACAGAGAGAGAGTGAGACAATATATAAACAGAATACTATAGAAAGCATGGCACTCCGTAACCGACGATAGCTATTAGCTAAGCCGCTGTCAGCATTGACCAACTATACTAATTAGTTAGTGCCTACAACCGCATCACATTGCACTTAGCTGGCGCGCCTAGCTGAGCGATGGAAAGCTGCACGACGCGGTGCGACGTTTTGAAATCGTAGAGCATTACCTATAGTATAGCACATACCTTGGCACCGCATAACATTTTGAACCTGTGAGAACGGTGTCAGAGGTATTTTTTTAATATTTCAAAGATTACCTAGAACATTGACGTTGTATGTATCACTGCGACAGTATCGACAACAAGATACAAGTGTAAAAACATATTGTCTGAGTACATTTTACTTTTGGCTGACTTTACCATATTTGTTAAATACCTATGGTTAGCCACCATTAAATTAGACTACCCCTACGCATTGGAAAATGTCGAGGCGAATGTATATCACATTAGCTGCGCCCCGGGGCTTCGCTCCCGTGGGAATTTCGGGATAAAAAGTACCCTATGTGTTATTATTCTACCCGTGTACCAAATTTCATAACAATCCATCCAGTAAATTTTGCGTGAAAAAGTAACAAACATACATACTTACATCCTCACAAACATTCGCGTTTATAATATCAGTAGGAAGGATGTATTAGGTATATATAGATATATATTGTTATTGTTAGATAACAACACTAAAGAAAAACATTGTCAAAGAGCCGAAATAAATCTTATCTAAAATTCGAATTCAAAGGACAATAGTCAGGTTTTGGCGTAACCTTAGATATACACCCTTGGGGACTGCGGTGAATTCTTGACGAATTGAGATTATGATATAGATACACATGGCGATTGTTACGACAGCCTCTAGCCTATAAGAATTTTTCCGTCGTTGGTCGCCCTTACTTCACTTTTACAATACGCAGAGGACGAAGCAGCCTGCTCTTTTTATGTTTTTTTCTAGTACCAGATCAGTAGATCTTAATGATCAACAAGAAACGTTTGAACGCTCATACATGAGAGTTGCGCAGATGCTCAACAGCTGGAAAGAAACCTGGAAAATGCTCAGACGAGAGAGAGACTACGCAGTCTTCAAGAGGGGTCCCCTTGGGGCTGAAGTCCCGTGGCAATTAGCCTGAGTGCCGCCCTTTATTTACGCCACTCCGGACAAGATATCCGCACAATATGGCTGAGGGTCCAAGCTCACCGCACCTGTCAAAATGTTGATATCGGATTTTGCTCGGGTCAGATAAGTTTATCAAAGCCAAGGGTTGATCTGGCAGAGTTTGTTAGATGTCGCGGTTTGTACTTGGAAATTAGAACGATGCTACCCTTTGGACAACCTAAATACATGTATTGGGATCTTTGAGGGTAACGCCGATACCTACAAGTTTATTTTAGTTATATTGACACACACTCATATACCTAAATGAATAGCAAAATAAAGGATATTAAATATATTTTTTTTAAATGTAATGTTACAGTTGTAGTTGAATGAATAATGAAAGCGTACATTTTGTTATGAGATATTAATACTTAAATACATCTCGGTCTACAGGTAACTAGGCCTTATTCATATTTGTTATATATCATATATATATATATATATATATATCGTATTCTTAAAAATATGTAATATAGGCAAAAACTTACATTGGCTGATGACAACGGAATAGATAGAATTCCGTCAGTTCTATTTATTATGTCTCAATATTTCAATTTAAAAAACGTCCTCTTCTATCCTCGTCATCATTACGGTGACAGCGGTCATTAAGGCAGACCGCGGGCTGGAATTCAGAGATTGCTTTGGATATCATTTCGGATCCGGATACCGATATGGCCTTCTTGGTAGTAATAAAAAAAAGAAAATATTTTTTTTTGCTAACGTTTGACAAAACTAAAAGAAGTTTATAATTATTATAACTGATATAGCAGTTGTAGTGGCGTTCAACCTTTTTATAGACTTGACTGACTCTGACTCTATGACCTTTTATAATAAAATCCTGACAATTACAGACCAAAAAAAAAAAGGACTATTTACTGGCACTGCGTCTGCTGGACGAAACGCGGACCAAGCCGGACGACGACGACACGACTACGGGATAACAAAAATAAAGTGTTTTGTCCGCGAAAGTGTTAATATTTTGTGACCTGTCTTTGTAATAGGAAGGAATGCAGTTGTGTACGAAATAGAAAAGAAAGTCCTTACTGCTTGGCTTTTTTTCGTATATCTTCATTGCCTTTCGGTTGTTTAGGAGTGTTCTCTATACTGGATAGTATTGTTAGAAAATTAGTTTATAATACTTATTTGGAATCAATAAAGAAATACAATACAATAAATAAATTATATCAGTCTTTTGAACTCCCGATGGCAGAGTTAAAAAAGCGGATAGCGGATAGTTTCGGTTTCGGATCTCCACAAGAATTCAGAAATCAAAATTCATCCCACGCGGGTGCCCGAGATTATCTTGTGTAATTACAATCCCCGATAAAATACTCTGTCTCCCTACCCCAATCGACAGGGATTGTGCTTCTTACTTTATGTAACATTGGACCCTATTTACTACCATTAGTGCATTATATCTCTATGGAAAAGAGTAATTAAATGTGATTATTTATATAGTGTGATTTCTGAGGAAGTTTTATTATGCTTTCATCCGAGCGAAGCCGGTACGGGCTACTAGTAAGTAATATAGCCTATGAACAGTTGTTGTGGAAAATATCATTTTTTATTCAAGACGAAATATTTTTTTAAGGGTTTGAGAAACTGGTGAGACGAATGGGTCTACAATTTCTTACTCACTATAATCACTATCGCTCACTATATTATACCACTGTCGAGCGTGATCCTATTCATGGCGTCGGAGCCCAGGTGCCGCTTTCCTACTTTTTCGTCTCCACTTTTCGCATCCCTGGTTGTCAGACTATTGGCACTTTATACAACTCAAAACAAACAGAAGAGACGCTGTTAAGTGTCTTGAAAATAAATTTAAGAAAGGATAAATAGGACAATAAAAAGAAATTATAGAAAGAAAGTGGTTAGATAGAGAAATTTTCACTTTGTGTTAATATTTTGTATTTCCTCAGATGGACGCTCGCCCGTAAAGTAAAATGATCGGCACTGGACGAACTTTAGATGAAACTGGAAGAGTTTGCAGAAGAGAAAATTAATTATAACTACATTTTGCACTATAACAGTTTCACTTAAGTATCTACGTGTTGAATTTCACTAAGAGCCGTGCATGTGCATAGAGCGAAACCGCTCTAGGAATACGAACAGGCCATATCTTTACACCACCACATCAACCGATGTGGTACGAGGCGACTAAGAGACACATAGTCTCGGCAGTGAGAACTGCTGCATACTCAAAGACGGTGAAGTTGGGCAGGCGGCCGGTCATAAAATCCGGGAAAAATCTTAAAAGTTAGTTTGTTTTTTTTCGCCATCCCGGGAAACTGGAAACAGACGAGGGATGCTCCATGCTGGTTTGGGAATGAAAGAAAACAATTGAATGTGCTACCTGCTTCTACACCCGTGCGTCAATCAATATTTTAAATTATATTAGTTTAAAAAACGTCTTTGAATATGTATTTGTGATGTTCATTTTTTATAGCCGTGTTAGTGAGAATCTGGATGTATGCTCAACCCTCGTGAGGATTTTTGCACATTTATATGTATGAATATTCGTTGTAAGTGAATAAATAAATAAAATAAATAATCAAAGATAATAACCATAAACTGAAGGCTCTCTAAGGCGATGGGCTAGCAAACAGGCAACTAATACAACATCTTATCCGCCACAATGGGATTAAATAAACTTATAAAAAATAACCAAACTAGTTAAAATAATGTAACTCGTATAGGCGTTCTTCCACCATAGATAACAAAGAACATTAACAAAACACTTCCAACTTCAATTGTTGGAATTGTCTATAGATGAATTAATTTACTTAAAACTGAATTTGAGTGGGGTATGAACTTATACATAACACGGTTTATTATTGTAACATCGTAACGATTGCAATGATATTAAAATCCTACTCATTTCACGTCCATTCTTATCCCAATCTATATACTTTGTAGTTTTCATAGACCACTACTTGCTTCCGGTGAAGGAAACCATTATGAGGAAACCTGACAGTTTAAGTTCGCTAGTGTGTATGCGACTAATTGCCACTAGATCGTAGTAGGTAGTTGTAGAAGTCATGTCAGATGCCTTTATGCGAAATGAACTAAATCTGACACCATATTTATAACAATAACACTATAAGAAAGATTAAAATGCAGTATTGGTTTAATTACTAAGCAAAATATTAGGTACCTACTAATCACGCTTCTAAATAAATAGTATAAAGTCGCTTCCCGCTATCTGTCCCTATGTATGCTAAGATCTTTAAATTTACGCAACGAATTTTGGTACGGTTTTTTAAACAGATAAAGTGATTAAGAGGAAGGTTGAGGTGTATATTCTATCCGAGTGAAGTCGGGACGGGCCGCTAGTAATTATAAAAAGCTCATTGTTACTTGCGACATAATTATATGTACCGAATCAGATAAAAACGTAGTAAATAAATAACTAAATAACTATATTAGAAACAAATCACACAGATTGAGCTAGTCCCAAAGTAAGTTCGAGACTTGTGTTATGGGATATTAACTCGACGATACTATATTTTATAACAAATACATATGTAGATAAACATCCAAGACCCGGGCCAATCAGAAAAAGATCATTTTCCATCATGACCCGACTGGGGAACGAACCCGGGACCTCTCGGTTCAGTGGCAAGAACTTTACCACTGCGCCACTGAGGTTGTCAAATCGTCGTAGTAATAAAAGTAACTTCTAAAGTAACATCACAACTAAAAGAATATTTCAATTATCACATACATACCTACCTAATAAAGATATACGCATCTCCTTAGGTCCCTTTCGGTAAGTTTTTCGGGTAGCGAACGTTAGAAGTAAACCGATAAATAAATAGGGGAGAAATATTTGCTAAACAGCAAACTTTCTTTTTGGAAGTCAAAGACGGATCTAGGACAGAGTTTTAAATATACGTATACTAGAAATAATTTGATATAATATTCTGTGTAGGTATTTTTAAAGACTGCCAGTACAGAAGAAAACCAGAAAACCAGTTACATGTGAGTTACGATTAGAGATGAGTAAAAAATAGCCACGAATTAATTCTAAAATTATTTCTGAATGCTGATGTTAGAAGAGAGTTATTTAAGAACCAAAGATGTTGAAGTTCGCACGTAGATATTAGGAGTAATTTATCTGTATTTTATGTTTTTAACAAAAAAACAAAACTGGACAAATACTGAGTAAACCCATCCTTGGTCGCACGATTTGAAGTGTGAAGTGTGTAGGTACTTAAAATAATTATAATTTTGAGAATGTGTTTGTCCTTGTTTCACGTCAAACGGAGCATTAGATTAAGGTGATTTCTAGGGTGGACATAGTTTAAAAGCTGGAGAGTGACAGGTGATGTTTTTGCCGCGAATGAAGCCGCAGGCATTAGTTAGTATATTTCCATCCTTATTCCGTCTCTGAGCATGGCAACCCACGTACGGCAACTTTTGCTCCGCGGTTACAGAATCCCAAACTATTCTGTATCAGGCTAAAATATAATCCGTTTTGATTGCGTAATATTAGTAAAGATACATTATATTATACATTGTCTTAGCTTCACACAAAGTTGAAGGCAAACTACTTAGCGGAATCAACAAATTGGACACACTAATTCTATTTCTACTTAAACTTAGTTTCGAGTAAACAGTTTTATATGTATATGTAAAGCATTAATTTCAAGTGAACATTATTATTATAATGGCTACTGTTCGGCCCACAGATTTATTTCGACTACATGAGGACTGGCGATCTACTTAAAAAAAATATTTCAAAACGTAGCATTTATTATTTTAAAACATAAATGCAGAATGAAAGTGCGAAGTTATAATCATTAAAAAAACATCAAATAACATAACGCCGACTAAATAAAATGGCGTCCTTTGCGTTGTAATGAGCAGGTTAAAGTTTACGTCAAAGTTGACTGGTGCAACCCACAGTAATTGTTAAAACTGCTAGCAGTCGTTCTTGAGCGAATATATTAAGCCAGTTAGCCTCGTAGCTAAGCCATTCGCAAACAGATCTAGTTCCAGAAGTCAGAATAATCGTGAAGCTCGTGCTTTCAGGTCGCCAAATTGAAGCTCAGACAGTAATCTAGTTATCTGCGATGCGTACGCATTTCCCTGCGGACAGACGGACAAACAACACAGATTTCGATATAGACGTTAATGACATTGCGATTGCGAGCTAGGAACTAATAGCTTGTCACATTTCGTACCACTTATCTTAGTTTAAAAATAAATAAAAAAAAAACGTAATGGAGAATCAAAACTAAATTAAAAATTTAACAAACCCCCGACCTCTAAAGTTTTTCCCATCATTTCATCTGCTAGAAAAGAGCTGCTTGTTTCCAAATATCTGAACGCATATTTTCCAAACATATGCTATGATCTAGATTGAATTCTGTGTTATGAACACTCTCGATTAAATTCTCTTTCAAATAAAAAGATTTGGCTGCTACGATGCCACGGACAGATATACAAACAGGTTAAACTCCCCTCCTTTTGTCGTCGGGGGTTAAGAATGAATATGAGATTGATGATTTTTTAAGTAATTAGTGTTAGAACCAGTTTAATATCATTTATGGTTAAGTCGTAAACTTACTATTGACCGCGGCTCCGCCCGTGGCAAAAACAATCTTGTGTATTTTGCAGACAAACTTTCATCCTCCATTGAAAGGATTTCTGAAATTCTTTCTTAGCGCTCAATTACGCAACCTTCCATGTCTGCATTGATTTACGAATCAGATAGCGTGTAATTTTATCTATATAATAATATAACATTTGTTTTTCCTGTTTTTGTCCTGTCATTCAGAAATATTCCTAAAAAAATAAAATAAAATGTCTCATTCAACGACAGGCTTTTCTTTTTAAATATAATATTTGTTTTCTATTCTTATTTCGTAAAATGAAACGCGGCGAGGGAAAGGTTAAGAATGGGAAAAATATATATTAGTAAGGTAAGATTGACGTGGAATCCCGTATGTGTCGGAGAAACCCTTAATTAAAGTTGAAGCCATTCCAGTGTTCCCTGTTTATCTGATGATATGTGTAGGTATTATTCTGTACGTATATATTCATACACAAAATGTTATTCGACCCTATAAAAAATATATTTTATAAAACATTGTTTTAGTTTACTTTGCGTATGAATATTTGCGGTCGGGCGAGTTGACGATAAAAGGTTGATAATTCTTACCGCAATATTGAGATACCTTATTTAATAGTACTGGATGAAACTTGATGCGGTTTTTACAATTTCATAGCGGATGGTCTAACTTAAAATCTGGTATATATTGCTTAGAACCCAAGATATTGCCAAGTTATGAGTACGTACGAAATAAGCGCGGGCGAAGACGCGGGCAAAAGCGAATGATAAAATATTTTTTATCATTATAGCGTTGTAGCAGCAAGTAATAACTTGCTAAAGTAACACAACGCCACGACATGTCAACTGAGAAATTATCCAATTGAATATTACAAAACATCGAATTTCCTCCTTTTAGACAGTTTAAGCTTGAGTTCTCAACTAGTTCAAGAAAGATTAAGAGGTGATGGATGAACAAAACATTAATTATTCAGTATCAGCGGAGCGGATCGAGGATGCCAGTAGGATAAAAATCGACAGGCGTATTTTTAAGCGAATCGAACAACACGGAAAGCTAATAGTGACGGTCCTAGCACGGAATGCGATAAAAGCGCGACAGCGGCGGGGCAGCGTAGTATTGTATTAATATATAAACTAGCTTTTGCTCGCGGCATCACCCGCGTGAACCTCTCTGCGAAAGCGGAACATACATGCTTTTCATACAAAGTTTCACCCCCCCTTGATAAACATTTAGGGGTTCATTTTTTTAAAAAAGTAGCCTATATTTGAATTGGAGTATTTAAGGATATGCATACCAAATTTCATCAAAATCAGTTTAGCGGTTTAGCCGTGAAAGCGGAACAGACAGACTTTCGCATTGATAATATTGGTATGGATTGTTCTAATATTATAATGACGACAACTAAACTATTTTACGCTATGGATATTATATATATTATATATCATTATATGACAAGGACACGCGTAATGTTAAATATGAAATAAGTGTAAAAACATTGTTTAGTACGAAGATACACGATAAAAATAACTCTAAAAGATGAGCAAAGCAGAATAAATGGAACATGAAGTTACTCCTTAGTATTTTCTCGGCAAAGTTTTACAGGTTTAGTTTGTTAGTTCGTTTTTATGACACTATTATTCAGATCAATTTCATTTTCTATGCACGTAGCTTATTTTGTTAATTGAGTTCAAAATTCGTATACTTATACAAATGTAATTTATATATTACGTTAGATTTTTAAGTAAGTTCTTGCATTCATTACAATGAGATGTAAACGTAAAAACTTGTATAAATCTGTGGAGATACCAAACAATGCCCATTGATGAGAAATAAATTGGTGTAAAAGATTAAGAAGAAGAAATTGGAAAACAGTTCCCGACATTAAGTTTAAAGCCTTTTCTTTGTGCATAACGAGCCCTATGAACCTACGAATATTCTCTGTATGTATATGTACTGTGGAAAAAGACAATAATTTTCGCCTCAAGTGTCAGTGCGTCGAATACGGAAAGTGGCGGAAATCTTGCGTGCGGGGGGAAAACTCGCCCTTCGTAGCGCCCATGTCGTAGCGAATCTCGTAGCCTATCTCGTAACGCTGCTACGAAGCTCCATCCTGTTTCCAGTGCCCCGGCATCTGCCGTAGTAGTCACACGTGGATTCTGTGACGCTCCTCCGCGCGCGAGTGATGATTATTACGATGTTAAGTGACAAAAATAATGCAAAGTGTTTTTAGTGGGTGCTATAGTCTTGTGTTCATTCTGTCTGGTCCCTAATTGATTTACACCGCTAAAATGTAAGTATTTAATTTGTTTTTGCGGTACCTTCAATTAATTGAATTATACTCGAAGGAAATTATCATACTTTGCGGTTTAGATAAGAAGAGAATTTAATTTAAAAGTTCCGAATCGTGTTAATAACTTGTTATTTTTACGAGCAAAGATAGTCTTTTAGAGTTTGTAATTTGGAATTTTAAGTTGAGTAACGAATTTACGCTGAGTTTTAAGTGATATCTGCCGGGTCGTCGGGTATGCTTCACAAATTTAGTTTTACTTAGAAGCTTTCATGTTCGAAAATTTTAAACATCTTGTTCATTTAATTTTGTATTTTCGTGGATGTCAATATTCATATATATCGTATTACATAATAGGATATTTTTGAAAAATATTAAAATAAATTTCCGTTAGAAGTACATTGGATGGAAATATTTGACTTAAATTTTCAGCTGTAGTAAAAATATATATATATAAATACATAAAGAAAGTCCTCCGTACCCTCAATTTTTGGACCCACAGACCGCGCAAATTACGCGTCGCGCAAATCGGCCATACTAAAATTATATATGAGCGAAACAGTACGAGTGTAGTATCTAGTTGGCACGTGTACAATGCGCATTTTGTTCGACTGTGATAATAGCTTTTCAGACTGAGCGGTCAAGGCAAACTAATTTATGGCATTTTGCACCGCTCGTTTTGGCTAAACAATTCGTGGTGTCAGGATTTTGGATGCGTGGTGTTACAGAGGTCGCTTTATACAAGACTAAAGTTCAATGACGACATAGAGAGGTTTAGGTCGATTCTAAACAAGGTCTTTGAACTACGACATGGCGATCCAATGCCGCATAAAAATATATACAAAGAGTTTTGACGGTATGCAATATTTTTTAATAAATTTGTAGTGTAGTGTAGTGTAGTGTAAGACGTAGTAATAAGTATGTTAAATATATGTGTTGGGATCCCAATAAACCAGTACACTACACTACACTACAGTAGGTATTTCAATACATTTATTAACTTGATCAACATTGAAATATTTCATTAAGATTTTTGATTAAAATAAAACGATGTTGAAGCAAATTTTGCTAAGGATATATTTGAGGCAAATAAAAAATGATTCATCATTTGACGATGTAACCTTAGCTCCTTAAGTTGATTCAGACAAATAAGAAAATAGTCCTAAAAATGCCATAAAAGATGAAGAATAAAATAATAATACATAAAATCAACAACTCAGTTCAGTAGTTAATTTTATCAGGCACTCCTCCAATCACAGTAGTTTTCATAGCGAATTGATAAAAACTTTCGCCCGATCGATGAAGGGATACCAAAGTTTTAGCTAACTAAATCGAGCGTTGAATATGAAGGAGGCTCTTGTCGCAGTAGTCGATGAACAAGAAGTTACAATTTCTGAATAATTGGGAAAAGTTTTTGGGCGTTAACGCATTGTTAATTTACGTAAATTAAATCATTGTTTATATAAAGGGACATGAGTGCATTCAGCCGCCTTTTAAATGCTTAAATTTATATCTGTGTAGCGTTATGTAAAGAAGTTTTGAAGGAAGAAAAAAAAAAGATACATAAATCAGAAGAGTATGCGTTTTTGAATGTATTTTCAAAAAATATCGCTATGTGCTAATGGCTATATTTTTAATAAATAGATAGATAAACTCTTTATTGCACCATTCACAAGGGAGTTATAAGTTACAACAAGATATTCAAACATAATGAGTGCAAAGGCGGACTTATCGCTAATGCAATTTCTTCCAACCAACCTTTGGATGGAAAGAGACACAAGTAAACTAAGAGGGTGCAGTAAACTTAACAGTATTGGACATAAATAGACAAAAAAAAGAATATTAAAATTATTTTTTGAATGTAAAATTACAGATTAGGATAATTTTATGTAAAAGGATTTTTAAGATTAGATACCTATACATATATTGAAAGATTTGTACCAATTATGCCACACATATCATGTACAGGTCACAAGCCAAGGCGACCACAATTACCTAATAGATGTGATATAATATAGAATAACCACGAGCGATGGACAAATCCATGTAAATACAAAAAAACACCAACACAGAAAATTCCCCGTATTTTGAATTCTTCCGGGAGTATCGAGCGAATCACCATCTATAAGTCCAGCACATCCCCTGTAATTTATCAACGTTTTTCCTTTCCGGAAAACCATCGATAAATATAGACTTTGCAAAAACAGATGCTACCGTGACTCGGTGACTTCCCAAGTTTTTTAATCATCCGCAACAGCCTCCGGACCTTCAATTTTGATATATAGGTATAGTGTGATACTCCAAGTTTAATTTATCATTAATGGCATTGACTAAGTTGGTATTATTCGTTCGTCGCGTGTTTTGTCACATTCGTGATATGTTAAATAACTGACAACAAATTCTATTTACTATTGCTTATCTAATTATCAAAAAGGACTATTTTATCATTATAACTATTTTTAATGAAGTGGTGGTGGTGTAATAGTTAAGGCGCCCGTCTATGCCAAGTATTCGAATCCTACTCGTTCTACATGACTATACAAATCTGACTCATGCGTAATAGTTTTCGTCGACCATCATTTTCTTCCAGCAAAGGAAAACATCGTGAGGAAACCTACGCTTTGGTTGATTGTCAACTTGTGTGTGATATGGAGAGGGCTTGCAAACCACTCCATTTTAATAGCCCCAAGAAAGACGTTGTGTAATTATTTCTATTACCAGATACGAAAATGAACTTTTCGTTTACTGTTTCATAACTAGTTATTAAAAATGACGAAAGTAGTTTCTGAAAAGTCTATTTTATTTTATATTGCAATAAAATAAGAAATTTAAGAAAAAACTGAGAGTACATTCGTGTGCAGTATGTCCGAACCTAATTCTGTAATTACTAAGACGTATTGACAAATGTAACAAGTTTGACTAAATTACTCACAATCACAAACCACTATGTTGTTATCTGTGTCAATGCAACCGTTACCTGCTATCAATGCAAGCAGGTTGATATGCACCCACAACAAATGCATATTGGCACAATGTTTGCGGCCAATCAACATAGGTATTATACATAGCCCAGTTTTATTGCGAGTTAAGTGTTAACAGACAATACTAAGAAATGTACGTAAATAAACAAAATATTTTTGTAGGCTGCGGTTCTGTCCTAGAATTGGATCAATCCATATCGTATACGATGTCGTACGAGGCGACTAAGGAACACTTAGCCCAGGTGCTGCTTAGGCTATATATGTTCCTTAGTCGTTTATGTACGAGTATATAATTAATAGGTATATATATAATTCCCATTAAGGTTTGAAGTCAGGAAAAATCACAAATCGAATCATAATTTTTAAGAAGACTTTCCGGGATTCGTTGCGTCACAGCTTCGAACGCAACTGGGACCATGTGGAGATGAGAGAGAGAGAGAGAGAGATTTTTTTTTTAATTTCACTTAATGACCATGCGTGTGGTCAGCTTCTGTGATCTTAAATAAGCGGCTATAATATTGTTGTGTAAATATTTCAATAGTGGCATTGTTAGTGTTGTAATGATTACGAAGGGTGGTTCCCACGGGGGCTGTAAAGGGTCGTACTTGTTCGCCAGTGGGCCTCGTGGGAGCGCTCCATTAGGCAGTTGTAAAATTTTCAGTAACATATTAGTTTACATATAGATATCTGTAGATTTGTTTAATGGTAAATAAATAAATATATTAGGACAAATCACACACATTGAGCTAGCCCCAAAGTCAGTTCGAGACTTGTGTTATGGGATACTAACTCAACGATACTATATTTTACAACAAATACATATATATATATACATACATATATATATATATATATATATATATAGATGTTTATCCAAAACCTGGGCCAATCAGAAAAATATAATTTTCCATCATGACCCGACCGGGGTCGAACCCGGGACCTCTCGGTTCAGAGGCAAGCACTTTACCACTGCGCCACCGAAGTCGTCATTGGTCAATGGTAAATAATATGTTATACATTTCACTAAAAGGTTTATTCGAAAATAAAAAATAACTATCACAAAAATCTATTCATACTTCCATACTAATATTATAAATGCGAAAGTCTGTCTGTGTATCTGTCTGTCTGATTCGCTTTCATGGCTAAACCGCTGGATCGATTTGGTACATGTAGTTAAAGATCCTCATTTATACATAGGCTACCTTTTTTTTTTCAAAAAATATAACCCCTAAGTGACTATATTGGAGGGTGAAACGATTCACCCCCCAATATAAATTTTCAAAATCAATTATAGTCGGTTTTTTCTAACGAGTCCAGCTATCTTTAGGAGCCTAATCAACAAAACAATTTAAAATGAATGGAAAATTTTCTAACATTTGGCTATTTCTATTTATGTTATAAATTATTATATTTCAAATAGAGATTAGCAGTAAGTACTGTTTCGTAGAAAATATAATTGGTTCGGATATAGCAAGTTATCTCGTTACTAACTTATCCACTAAGTGAAGTATATTTTCTTTGAAAGTATGATACACAACGTGACAAGAATAAAGGTTACACTCGCTGTACAATAGTAAATCTGCTGTGAGTACACAGTATGTTACCGGTTCTTTAAAAGTTTGATACATAACAAGAATAAATTTGAGCGTTAGCGGACCATACGAGGAATATTTGGTAGTTTCATCTCGCTTTAAAAGTTTTGGTGTAAACGTGACAGAAATACTAAACTGCCAGTCGTTTTCACGACTTTATCCTTTACGGGGTAGACAGGGCCGAGAGTTGCAAACCTCGAAGACTACGTTTAGCTTTACGGGATTATTGGTGGAAGACTTCCGGCTATGATCAAAATCACTCAGGTTCGAAATCTATTCATGCTGCTTGAGTTTGTATACCAATCAGAATAATGTTTAATATAAAGTTTTTTTTACGAAAACGTTAATTTATATGGCTATGTACTTAACTGAAAGGCAGATAAAAGATTATTCAACTTATTGTTTAATTTGTCCTCAACATCGAGAAGGTATCACTTTATCTTCAATATCCATATGTGGAATGACACTATGTTTGCCGTAATGAAGTACTTATTTTGATTACTTTTAAACATATTACGTAATTCAGTTTAATTCATATGTTAATAACTATGAGTGTTTACTATATCGTTAATTTATAGTTAAATTAAAATAATTGTTATACGTTTAATGAAGTCGTAAAATAAATACTTACCAAGTATGTGCTTGGTAAGTATTTATTTTTATTATTTTTTTACTTCTTTGGCATGTGCCAAACATGTGAAAAAATAGATATAAAAGAAATAGCATCTGCAGTAACAGAAAATATCTTAGTTTTAAGATGACTAAATACGAAATTCTATACAAAACTAAAAAAAATGCGGATTATGGGGGCAACGCCGAAAACCCATTTTTTTTTTTGTTTCAATAAATACTCCAAATAGTTTTATAAATCCTATGGATATTATAATGTGCATGTTTAGATTTATCGGCTAAGAAACTTTTAAGATTTAAATTGGTTTAGATTGGTATCCCATAAAAACCGAGTCTCAGTCGTTGTATCATCTAGCACACTTGTAAGCTAAAATATGTTTGGTCACTATCACATTTTGCACAATTTGGTAATGATAGAACGAGACTAAACATACTGTAGTTTAAAGTATGCTTTTTCTTTTATACGAGTATTAATTTAAGGTTTAATATTCAATGCGTAACCTTTAAGTAATTGTTGAATTTTCTGAGCCATGTACAGTTTGCAAGCCCTATTATTGAATTTAGAGTATATGTTTAATATATATGTTGATATTCGCGTTTACATCTGATACATTCTGGTTAATTCATGGTTGATTGGAGCTGATATAGCAGCACTTAGGCATAAAGTATCGCCAGTACAGATATAGTATGAGGAAAATTATCTCAATGTACGGGGATAGTACTAGAATCATATTTAGGCATTGTCGGTATAAAAAAAACAGTATAAAATGTCATAGTACTTCTTTAGTGTTTTTTAAACTTTCGCGCTTTGAACACATAACTAAAATCAAAATCAAATCATATATTCAGAAATTAGGCCTTCACGGGCACTTTTCACGTCATATTCTAAATTAAATGATATTTACCAAAGATATAAACTACTATTACTACTGTATATAAACGGGACTTAGCACGAACCTTTTTATTTTATCTTGCTTCTTCTATTGTACTACAGCTATTTTCCTCACGAAATGCGACCATCGTTATTATCTTTCTAAAGTTATGTTTTGATTATAATATATATTAGCCCCAACATCCGTCATCGGATTCGCTCAAAGACTGTTGGGGCTAATAAAGGAAGTCTGTCCGTCCAGGCGGACGGACAGACTTCCTTTATACTTCTTTGTTTACTTCGAAACCCTAAAAAGAAAAGAAATAAAGACTATATAATGTTATGACTTGCTAGGAAGCACACATATGCAAATTCGGTATTTTGTGACAATTTTGCACGTGCTTCAGACTCTGTACCGTTATTGATAGGTAAATAAATTGTCCCACATGTCTACGCAATTGGAAAATATAATATTCCTGCGTGTTTTTCGATTAATTTCCATTTTTCATGTCGACGATTTTAATTGTATCTGTTTTTATTGTGTGATTTGTTCTGTTTTTGTGTTGTTGTGGCATTTCGGTATGAAGATATAAATAGCATCAATTTTCACTGATCCAAAATCCATACTACTATAATTATAAATGTGAGAGTCTCTGTCATAATTTCACGGCTAAATGGATGGGCCCATTTTGATGAAATTTGGAATAGATATAGCTAAAGACAAGGTCAAATAAAAACTTACGCGAGTGAAGCTGCGGGCAACAGCTACTCTTATATATATATATTAGATTAGACTGTAAGATAGTAAAAAGAGACGATACTGCTTCTGAAATCTCAAGGTTTCCTACTTTTTCGCCTCCACTTCGCTCGGTCATCGGCTTTTTAGTTGTCACTTTGTTAGATCATAGCACGCATATTTACTTTGATGGCAACATCAAGCCAGCTTTATGCCTTGAACGTGAAGGCTTTTTCCAAAATTATTTGTAGAATCTGTAAAAATCTTAAGATCTGGAATTGTCAAAATAAGAAAATCATATCGCTTTAATAGAATCAGTATATATTTCTACTCTTGACTACGGATCCCTTCGAGTTCAATAACTGAATTAGTGTGAAATGTTCGCTCGCCAAATATTTACTCTGTGACACAATATGCTATTGCCAACTTTACACTTACACTCTCACTGAGACTAGATAAAGTAGGACAACTTTACAATAACAAAGACGATTCACTTAACGTTTTATATTCATTTCATTCAGGTCGATGATACGTAATGGTAGCTAATTAAAAATAAAGGTCTATGATTTAGGGAGCCAACTAAAAAAAATATTATTCTAGCCTAGCTTATCTTACGAACTCAGCAAAAGAAGCAGCATTTCCTTCGATGTCATCCTATAATATTTTATGCCATTTTTCGTCGTCCTACAATAGTGGTTTGTGGTAGCTTGCACTATATTAAAATTAATTCGGTACGATGTTGCCAACTTTTGGATGTACGCTATACCCGGGAAAAAAGGTAACGATTTTTTTGACTCTTCTGAATTAAAAACTGGGTACTAGGCACGTATGACAGTTTTTTTTATATTTTCCGGGAAGCCCGAGATTAATTGATATTTTTATTAATTTTTGCATACACACTTTGGGGGCCCCTATAGATCTCGTATCATTGATACGGCACTGGCTACGTCCCTGTCGATCAACAAAAGCCGATCAATGTATTCCTTGCAGAGCCTCCTCCCCATAAATTAAGCAAATTAACTTGCTATGTAAACGCGTGGGAAGTAATAAGAGACAAAGGGAATGTTTTTATACATCTTCGAGCTTGTGATGGTAATGTTGAAGTCGCGAATGTACAAGAGACGACTTCTAAAATTAAACTTATATAAGATTTTATTTTATATTTGTGATTGTAATTTATATAGGCGAACAAAAGTAATTTGAGTAGGAAAGAAATAATGTTTTCATCAACAACATAACATTTATCTGTTTGTTTAATTTCTTTCATTTGCACCGTTTGGCACGGTTTTATTGCGCCTGTTCTATGCAAAATAACTCTCAACTTTTTCGGTTCCTGTCTCTTTCATGTTGATCGAAGTTTATCGGATGGTCTACTGGAGATACTCAATATGTATTTGTTTCCCATTTTCGCCTCTAATGAGCCGAGTTAAGAAGTTCTACATAACTTTACCTTACCCGAAATAAGGTTCGGTAGTTTTCGAATGTATACTTACGTTATTTCAGTTAATGTCAAAGGTAAAGGGTATAAAACGTGCAATTACTTTGGTATCAATTAGGTATCACTAATGTATGTAAAGGCATACTCTCTGTCTCTTATCTGAGCGTTTTTAATATTCATTTGGTTTGCACTGACCTTTACAATATTTTTGGCAGTTCGGTAACATAACATTATGATACCAGCATGTAAATATTATTAATACATTGTGTATTTTATTTTATATATATATATATATTACATATAATATGCTTGTCTCATACGACGTTTTTAAACACGATTGAAGTCGATAGGTAAGTAAAATACATTAGAATCAAGTGTTTAATTTTAGGCATATTGCTAACAAAAATATGTTTTATGTTACGTAACATTTCATAATTTTTCTATCACTAAAGGTGCTGAAATAATTTGGTTGGAGCCTTGCCAAATATTAGTGTTTCATCAGAGCTCCTCGCGTTGATAAGGCTGTATTTGTTTAGGTATCAACTTGATCAAATTATGCTTCTTAAACATATTGTATAGTATTTCGTTACACTAAGGCCACTTATTTCGTCTTATGAGTCCCTAGCCAGAATATTTATCATGCCAGAGTGCAGCATTAGATTAAGCAAAATATTTTAAGATATTCTTTGTGTTTTTCATTTTATTTCTTTTTTTTTTTTCAATTTCTCGAAGGATTAAACACAGTTTCTGCTTTTGATAAAAATCACAATTGAATAATCAATTGAACCCATCGATCGATAAAACTTTCTCGATCTGCTCAAAACATTTGAAAAAATTGATGAAATTAACTTAAATTGCATGAGAATTGGCCGACAGGTCAATGACATAGCGATTCTCTTACCGAAAACACTCGAGATGATCTAACACTAGATTACATTTTGGAATCAACAAGATTACCCATTATAACCATGCTATATTAAATTTTAATGTTAATTTTAATCCATAAGGCTTCATGGTCTTGGCAAAGACTGTCCATAAAATAAATTTTAGTGGTTATGTCACTACATGCGTATGTCCTATTCAGTTCTGCTTCAGACGTGAGGAATATTTTTTTAACGACAGCGTACGTTTCACTTCATTTTTAGGGTTCAGTACCTCAAATGGGTAAAACGAAACCCTTATAGAATCACTCTGTTGTCTGTCTATTGAAGTGTCCTGTCTATCCACCCGTTAATATCTTTTTTCTGGCAATGAACATATACAAACTGAAAAACAATGCGATCAGAAGATATGACTCGCCTTGCCTATGATGACAATGCATTATCACAAGCATGACCTGATGGTGCAGGCAGTGCTCCTGAGGAGGGAACTCCTCAAGGGTTTATTGCACAGGTATGATGTTTTTTTTCACGCATTGATCGCAATAAGATCTCTCAAAGATGTAATTTTGTAAAACAACTTATTTTAAAATAATGCCTAGGGATTCCGTCATCCTAACTCGATATTTAGATTTGAAACGATCATCGCCTCGAGAGGGCTCAAGTAAGTTTATTAAGGCTCCCAATAAATCCTGCCCTTCCAGAAATAATTTCGGGAAGCCATTGTTAATCGAGTTCCATTCTGTCGATCGTCATTACGCGAAACGTAACGCCGGTTTTAGACAGGACAAAATTTCCCGTAAATTTTCCGTGTGAAACGTCATTTATTGAGGTGTCATACTTTCTTCTCTGTCTATAAACAACAAAGCGCGGATTGCATTTCACATGTGTTGAAAAATGGTCAAGAAGAAGAACACATATGCGGCAATAAGCCAGCCAAAATTTTAAATTCTATTGTGTTATAACTGACAAGCCTAAAGGCATTTTACACGACAACCGCCATGTAGTCAAATAAATAGTCAACTAATGTGAAGATTTCCTCGCCTTATTTTCCTTTATGAAAAGTTAAAAAAAAAGTTCACCTGTATCTTCACTGTGCACTAGACCTTATGTGGGTTGTGTCAATTTCGAGTTATAATCCTCTGAGATTAGACTGTTTCAACCATTACCTGTGTTTATTCATTCAGCGATAACTCAAAAACTTTTCAGTGGGAGGATAAACGTTTGCGGATATTTGAACTAAACCGATTATTATTAACCGATATTTTACCGAGTATAATTTTTTCTATATAACTGTTCGTTACCCAAATAAAAAAAATATATATTTCTCTGATTTATTTGAAGCGGTGGTGGACCAATGGTTAAGACCGTCCGCCTGTGATCGAAATGTGTAATTCATACTCGTGACAGATGAGTTTGTATTCCAATCTGTAGTATTTACCACCACTAGTTTTAGGTGAAGAAATACATCGCGAGAAAACCTGCAGGCTGGTTGACAGTTGAATTTCACTAGTGTGAATGCAACTACTCGCCACTAGATGTCAGTAGGTATTCGTAGAAGTCATATCAGATGACTTTAGGCAACTTAAATAAAATCTGACACCAGTGTTAGCAATAACAATAGACAAGAAATAAAGATTCTTAAATCAGTAATTTTAGGAGGTTTCTTCGAATCACCTTTACTATTCCTCGAAGCGCACCTTTAGTTGCTCGAAGGGCAGGCACCTTTTAGTTGTGAGAAGGTGCGCTTCAAGAAGGGTGCGCTTTAAGGAAAACCACCATTTTTGAGAATCTACCGCCTTGATAAAGTATTCAACGCAAATATCACGTCTCCATTCCTTCGCAATCCTCACAGTTAGCAGTTTCCGCCGCAGACTCTGTCGTTTAATTAGAATCTTAAGCCGGAGTGGGTACTTTGGTGACATTGCGTCACTGCTCTGTGGCGGCGTGTCACTATTCTGTAATTATTCAAAATAGGGACGCGTTTCAATTTCACTTTTTTTTGCAAATAATATGTGGTCGACACGATTACCTACACGTTTGCGAAAAACCCATGCTAACCCGAATATATCAAATGTCCATATCACGTTTACAAGTATCGAAAGCTAATTCAAATCGCGAAATAGCCAAACAGTCCCTTAATTTTCGGGTTTGCACGTATTGACGATATTGACTGTTAAAGGCCTACCATCTACTAACGTCCATATGCTGTCTCTTTTCCCCTTATCGTGTCCGCATTGTGTAAAACAAAAAGGGTACGTGTGGACGCAATGACGTGCTACGTGTTTTATGTTTAATTGTAGCTCCCCTGATGTAGCCCAGAATCTGTTGTTCCTGGCCATTATCGAATAGAATACAAATTAACCTGTAAACATACAATTTAGCCAACAATTCGCATTCTCCTTTGAATGATAAGTACATTTTCCTATACAGGACATAACAAAGAGAACTAAAACATGAATCGCGTAATTTCTCGGTTATGTGAATGCTTTACTTTTAAATAACCTTGAAAATGAAATTTTAATGATAGAGCTTATGGGAATATCTGATAAATTTTAATTTCGATTTTCAGAATTTTATTTCATTAGTAATGTGTTGAAAAATCATAGAATTTCATTAGACACTTAACGCCTTTTATCACAACTCGCTTATTTGGCTTTCACAAATTCTAATTCCAACTTTCACAATTGTTTGTTAATTAAATTCCAAGCATATGTTTATAGAATTTCAAGAAGTCCTCAGACCACACGCAAATCTTTTACAGGTGACTTTTGGTAATTTCAATACACGGTACTGTAAATTAAATTTACGAATTAAATTTCAGAAGACGAAATATCTTTTTCTACATTTTATTAACAATTTCGTTTTATTGCTCCATTGAAATAAGGAATCTGCTTGCTGGATTGTAGATATCCTTATTAATTATCTGGCTCTCTCATACTCGTGAGTCGTGTCTGTAACACCAAAAGTTAAAAAAATAACATTTCAATTTTGGAGATTCAGCTCTGGTTTTTCATCTTTTCTCAGTTTGCCATCTTTTGGGAATTCTGTCGTCACAATAATTCTATTTATACATGGTTCTATTAATTTGTTCTTACAGCATAACAGCTAGGTCAAGGTCAAGGCTTTATATTTTTCGTTGCTTCGTATGTTACCTACGGGAGTCGACGGAGTAGTCCTATTCTAGGGCGGGAACCATACACCAAACAGATATCTAAGCCTATACATATTTATAACCTCCAAATATTCAAAATAGCTCTGAATATGAGTGATTACAGCTCGTAGGCGCACTGGGCTAATCTGTTTACGCATTTTGTTTCGCATAATGTGCCGATTACGCCAGGTATGTTAGTGGTAAACAGGCTTTAGCCCAAATATCCTATTCATTATTCAGGGAATACATTACGTTTGATAATGAAGGTGTTGCGAGCGAATATTTCTCTTCGCACTCGAATATTTCGTTCTATATTTAACTTATAAATGTGTTTGTGTAAAAAAATTCAAACATGATATAAAATAAAAGAGCTGGCATTCGAATTTAATGGAAAATATTAGTAAAAATTATATATATTATAAAATAAACTCCTCTACCGCGTCTCGACTTCTATCTGTTCTTGATAAACTCAAAAACTACTATACGAATTTGCATGCGGCTTTCACCAATATAGTGTTATTCCTGAGGAATGTTTAGGTGTATAATTTATTATGTTTTTACACGATCGAAGCCGGAACGGGATGCTAGTGATTTCTAATATACTCAATCAAAGAAAGATAGAAAAATAATAAAAAACATGTATTTCAGATTCGATTCCATTAACGAAATACAATATTTGCAAAAAACATGGGTACTTATGTTAAAATGTTTGTAACACGATCGACATTCCATTGTTTTTTTCAACGTAAAAAATCCTATATCGTCGAAAACACGCCGATTTCGTGAATTGTATGGAAATCACCTAATTTCATTGTCATTTACAGGTTTACACGCTATCTGTGAATATATATAGTATTTATTAGCCCCGGCATTTCGAACCCGTGGGAATTTGTCCCGAATGCTATATAGGATATCCTATCTAGCACGTAGAGTGGGGTTCCGCCCTAGAATAGGACTACTCTATATCTTCCCGTACATGACAAGGCGACTAAGGGACACATAGCTTAGGCAGCTGATAGGCAAAAACAATATACCCATGGAGGGTTGACGTCAGGCAGGCGGTCGGTTGGAAAAACACCGCCGGATCCTCAAAATTAAGGTTATTTCGAAATTCAAACTATACAAAGCGAATTTTAAATCAGTTCCCTAACATGTTTCGGTAGTCAATTTATGAATAGAGTAGATTTATCACAGACTAGATATTGCCCGGGGGTTCGCTCCCGTGGGAATTTTGAGATAAAATAAAGTCTATAGCTTAATGTAGGTCCTTTCTAAAGGTGAAAGAATGTTTTGAAATCGATTCGGTAGTCTCGGAGATGACCCGCTTCAAACATACAAACGCTTATTTCTTTATAATAATCGTATAGAATACTGCCACAGCTTAGTCATGTATTTGGTGAGAACAGTGAAGCTATATGTGATGTGAAGAACACAATGAGATAGAAGTACGGACACATAAGTAAGATATTTATTATATCTATCAAAAATATTGTCATTATTACTTATAGTAACGCAAACTGATATAATTATTAAAGTTCTCCATCTGTGTTTTCAATTTTTGAGAAAAAGCCAACGAGGATTTCAGTATTTCATTCAATATTTATTCGCATACCGACATGCAAGCCTTTGTCATAGATCAATTAAATTAATGATAGAGGGTGCTTCTGCAAAAAAGAGAAAATCTGGCTCCAAATTGAAGTGGTATATAATTGCAATTTGACGGGCGATTTCCATCTGAAAAAGAAATTTTAACATTTTCATGTTTGATGACAATTTTTTTGTAGACCTTTCTATATCTATTTTGAGAGCGTTCACCAATAAGATTGTTTACATGAGAGCACACCAGCGAGTTCAAAATCGTTGAAGTTGTCGGCATGACTGAAATCGATCGTAAATAAATAAATATATTAGGACAATTCACACAGATTGAGCTAGCCCCAAATTTTGAGACTTGTGTTATGGGATACTAACTTAACGATACTATATTTTATAACAAATACATATATAGATAAACATCCAACACCCGGGCCAATCAGAAAAACATCATTTTCCACCGACCGGGGATCGAACCCGGGACCTCTCGGTTTAGAGGCAAGCACTTTGCACACCGCATAAAAATCCGTGCATTCGTTTTTTGGTTTATTGTTTGACATTGTTACAATATGTAAGGAAAAGTATTTCTTATTTACTCTCAATGGTATATACAATTTAACGCCAATAAAAATATTATGATATATAATGAATTATGTGAAGCGAATGAATGGAGGCTTTCAAATCATCTGTAGTGTTCAGTGCCTAATATAATAGCATAAATCGTGTTAAAATTATCTACTTATTCAAGCAATCAATTCAAAATTACGATGCTATTAAACCGGCGTTAACTTGAGTGAAATCTCACGTCTTGCATTTTTATGAGTTGACAGAAGACCCTAATTTACTTTATGTGCTACCCTGAACGTAAACCGGTGCACGGCAATGACCATGTGGGTAAGAAAAGGTTCTTAACATGAAACGACTGGAGATGTGCAACTATACAGCCTAATTTTCATTACGACACTAGTGGCGTGAAAATGGTTACGCGACAATAATTTCGTCAATTTTCAAATTTTGTAGTATAGTCAATCTTTTAACAAAACTGCCTGTTGTGATGTAACTAGTTTCATCCAAAAATAAAAAAATACATGCAAATTGTATAGCAATTCGATACCTCGGAGGACTGGGGTACTGGGGCCCGATTCTCATGCAATCGAAGTTCATTTCATCAGTTTTCTCCATTTTTTTCTGAAGGTATTGTGCGAGTACTTTATTATTTAAGTAAATTTCCAGCGAACATATCGATAGAACTTTTTCGTTTAAATAAATTTGCTACCATCTTTACCATCGAGAAAGATAGGAGAAAATTTATGAAGTGAACTTCGATTGTGTGAGTATTGGGCCCGTGTGAAAATTGCGAGGCTCGGTTTTAGTCCAAACAGACTGTTATATAAAACCCCTTTTTTCTATATTTTCGATCCCGTTTTAAACCTATGTTTTAATAGAAAATGTAGGGCGTATTGAACCTACAAAAGCACATAAAAATATATAAATAGAAATATGCGTATATGTATAACAGTATTAGGGTAGGACACACGTGCTGTCCCGTCTTAACGACTAACGTTAATAGTGTGACAATGTTACTGCAAATTAATGTAGTTTGTTATCGTTAACTGTTTCTATGGTGTGATAATGAGATAAGTTTCGCGTTAAGTTTAATTTGACACAACCGTTTTTGGTTTTGATTTATAAACAAATATCTCTGAATTATATTATTGTAAAGTAAATTTTATTTTTATATAATATATGATTTTTTTATATGTATAAAACTAAAAATGTTATTGCGTGTACATTGTACACATGTACGGAATATGAGAATAGTAGGAACTATTAAATTAGGCAAATGATGGAAAAATTAAAATAAACACCACGCTGGCCCATTGCGGATACGTGGGTTTTAACGACTGCAAATACAGCCGGGAGTACCGGGACCAACGGCTGCAGAAGCATGCTGGAGATAGCATTCAAGATAGATCACCCATCCAACGGCTGACCAATGCGAGAGTGGCTTAACCGCCACTATCACAGGCCGCTATCCACTGCGCCATTGAACTCCTCAACCAGTCCTATATATACATGGGGTTAAATATAAACATTTTTTCCATGGATCACGTATGTAACCTAGTTCCAAACTTAAATAAAAGTATAAACTATCCATTAAAAGTTGGTTAGCCGATTTTAAGGCCGGCAAACAGGAAACCATGCAGCTCGGGCTATTCAGACCCCAGGGCCCGAAATATAAACTATGTAGTGACTGGAAGTATCACTTCTGTCATTATTATTTCAACATTTATAGCATAGTGAGCAAACGTGCATGCGGCTTGTCTGAGCACTATGTTAAAAAAATTTGATGTGTACTGACCTACATTAGTAACTGAGAGTTATTAGACCTTCAATAATGTTCATTTTTATAGTTTTAAATAATGACTTTGCAAATATATAAACATGAATTTGTTATACATGTCATACAAGCTATTTAATTTATTTTTGAAAATAATAATGAGATGAAAAAATTCTGGAATCGAGCGGGAATTGAACCCGCGCCCCTGCCTATCCGGGACAGTGGTCTAAATATAAACATATTCAAAATCTTTTCTCCAAAGCGTTTTTCATGTTACATGCAAAGACAGATATCTTTTAAATACAAATGTGTATGTGTAAACAGATATCTTGTTCTGTATTTCCCTTGTTCTGTGCCAAGTGTTCCTCCCAAGACGTACTATGTACATAAGTACGAACATGATGTAAATTTCAGCACCGAGGTTGCCAAACCAAGGTTCAGGGTGTACATAAATTATGCAGTGAGACTATGGTCCCTCTATATATTTATGAAAGATTTTGCTATGTATATTACTAGATATTGCCCAAGGCTTCGCTCCCGTGGGAATTTTGGAATAAAATATAGCCTATAGCAATCTTGGATAATGTACCTTTCTAATGGTGAAATAATTTTTGAAATCGGTTCGGAAGTTTCGGAGATTACCCGCCTCAAACATACAAACTCACAAACGCTTAACTTTTTATTATAATAATAGTACAGATGACATATTCATATTCAGTAGATAGAATAGGCCCTAGAATTTGGATCAACCTTTTTCTTATGCAGGAAACCCTATTCTTTCTTGTCGTACAAAGTCACTAACTAAGGGATAAAAAGCCTTGCTAAAAGCTGATAGACGATATGCTGCTGTTGTAACCACAGTTTCCAATGACGTCAAGCAGGCGGAACAGAGATCGGCGGCTGGTCGTAAAATCACAGCTGAATCTTAGTGAAGTGAAGTGCCATGTGAGAGAGGGGGGGGGGGGGGGAGAGAGAATAAATATTTGGTAGACCAGATACATTTTCTAATTTGTTGGAAAACATAAGAATTTATCATTTATCTGAGTGAAACAGTATTTTAAATGTATGTGTCAGGTGAATATCGGATTTCCTGTAAAAATGTGTAACATCAAAATGTTTTTACACGAAAATATGTTTTCCCGATTGATTGTCGAACCTGCATGTAACGAAATAATACAAATTGACTGTGATGGACGACTGCTTTCTCTCAATCTCAAATATTTTTTGCACGGGTTCATAAATTTGTCTTAATAAACTAAGGTAAGTTTTTGTAAGCGAATTTCTACTTTCGATGCCACTCTTAATTAAAACTTGAGGTTTCGTATTTATCAATTAGTCGGAAATTCAATAATTTTCTCATAGTACTTAATACAAAAACATTTACATTTTACGTTTATAACGAAATATTAATGTTTTTTTTTCATATCGGAATGCCTATAGAGTGAGTATTACTCGACAGTCGAGTAAACACAAAAAGGCAGTGAAAGAAACTAATTTAGTCGAGATAAAAGGTCATACAGTCCATTATCAGCTCCCAGTCAGCTCCCGCCATGTACCCAGGAGATTTATGTGTGATGTTATCATACAAAGCTACCCTAAATTCTGTTTGTGAAGCGGAGACTGAATTGATACGTGTTTTAACGTGCTTAAGGATAACGATAATTGTACTTATCATTAATTTTGTTTGGTTTATTATCAGCACTCGATGACAATCATAACATGTTTTTTTTCTACTTTTTGACTATGTATTTTGTGTTTATTATCAATAATACGCAAATAATTCGTTATTTCACTATCACTGTTAAATCCGTGGTGAATGTTAAAAAATGAATAGGTATATAGCATAGAATGGTAAATTACTTTTACAAATTTCCCTAATCACTAATATTAGTTAATAAGTTAATTGCGTTCGCATAAAATTAGTCTGTATTAAATTTAGTAGACAGTTTACGATTTCACTATAACAAAGTAATAAATAATAAAACGCACAGAAAAAATATATTAGGAGTTTTCCTGAAGCGACAGATTTTTATTAAAATATTGAATACAATATTCTTATTATAATTCGTACTTTCTTCTAATGTTCTTACTTTCATATTTTTTTACTGGGAAACATCAAAAGCTTTATAATTATGTATTTGTTAGAAAGTACCAAATGTATCTACGCTACATAAAACAATTATTTCCGTGAAATCTGAAGAAGTAAAATTTTGGCTATTTATTTGAAGAATATATGGTTTTTCATGATACGTTTATTGATCTTATACATTTCCCAAAAAACTCTACGTAACAGTTATGAAAAAGAAGTCACTACTAATTATTTAGGTACGTACAGTCGCCTGTCATACCCTGCATATATTGGATCTTTATTACGCGGTAATAGGTTACCAATATCGTCAACTTGACTCCAAACTATACCTAAAATAATAACTGTAATTTGAAAATATGATTTGAATATATATGCATGCACACATTATATGGTAATCAGTAGTCAAGATGTCCTCGAAGGTATTTACTCCACATCCTTTGTCATTACCATATCTTGCCCTGTATTCTGTTCGCTCAGAGATATCTTGAAATAGGTATGTGTTTCCGGATATATTCATTGACGACCAGATTTCCAAGTCGAATTGTACTTTCTTGCTCTAGACTTAGGGTTGATGTTTGATTGTGTGCGGTATTGTTAAGGATATCACACATTGCAATTTCTTATTTATTTTTATTAAATCGTTTTGATTTGTCATTCAGAGTATATTTTATTAACACTGCACAAAATCGATGTGAAAAAATATCAATAAATGTTTAGCGCCCCATACGAATTGGCTGATCAGCTAACTTAGCATGGAAAGTGGAAGTTTCTCGTTTGTATTTATCTGATTATTTCTTTTGGAAGTTGTCGTATTCAATGTAGGTACTGGGTATATTGTAAAAAATGGGCTGTGAAAAAAATAATAAATATAAATAAAACATTCTTTTTATGAGGATATAAATAATGGTATATATTTAGTAATTTCTCCAAAAGCTACAAATTACTGGCATTATAACTTGTATTTGTTAGAATAATAGGTCCTTCTAAATATATTTTATCCCCAAAAAATACCAGAGAATACATTAATGATACGCAAATCAAATGAATGTTGTAAAAGTTTACTGTCAACTCCCAGATAACTATAAAACAAAAGCAGAATATCCCTTTTTATTGTTTCACACGTTTTTATATCGAGGATACGTGTTTTAATGTTGCCCGTTTATTGGTCACATTTTACATAATAGCTGTACTTTAGATATACCTGTCTGGCTTCACAATGAATGTAAAATCGGAAAATTTTCACATGTACCTATATTTTACTAGCTTTTGCCCGCGGCCTTCTGTTTTCTCTGCGAAAGCGGAACAGACAATTTTCATACAAACTTTCATACCCATTACAGTCATTTGGGGGTTTTATGAAAAATAAGTACTAAGCCTTTGTTAGAACTTTTGTCTTTGATTACATGCATACCTAATGTCAAACAGACAAACGGACTTTCGCATTTATAATATTAGTATGGATGATTGATGGTCATACTTAACACTACATAGTATAAATAAATAAAGTCTCATTCCGCTGTCTGCCTATGTATGCTAATATCTTTAAAACTATGCAACGGATTTTGATGCAGTTTTTTTAATAGGTCAAGAGAAAGGTTTATATGTATTTATAGGTAACGTGCATAATATTGCACACATGCGAAGCCAGGCGGGTCGCTAGTAATTTATTTTAGAAAATTTTATAATATCTTGATCAAAACGCTAACTGCTTTTGTAGAAAATCTCAAAAACTATGATTAAGTTCAAGAATTATCCAAAATATATTCTCGGCGAATCAAAACTCAAAATATTTGGCAAATCGACACTACGAATAGGCTTGACAAGCTAGAACTTTTCGTAGACTTACCCGATCAGAAATTTTACATGTTTTGGTGAAACATAACTTTTTTATTAATTGACGGAATTGAAAAAATTTGACGACGCTTGATGGAATCAAAACAAATTTAAGACTTGACCAATCATACCCTAAATCAAAAATTTATTTAATTGCTTCTAGCCGCGCTGTGTTAAATGTGCGCAGGGCCTTAACTCGCATTTTCGGGACGAGATCAGACTGTGGGTTAATTAACAATGATGAAAATGTAATGGCGAGAGGCTGCCGTTTTTGGGCTCGTTAGCTTGTTTTTCTTATAAATATTTTGCGGGATTTGAGGCGCGTGTCTGCTATCCTTTGTTTTCTGAAGATATAACTGAAGTATAAATGAATATATTAGGACAAATCACATACTAACTTACTTTGGGGCTACCCAAAGTAAGTTTGAAACTTGTGTTATAGGATACTAACTCAACGATACTATATTCTATAATATATACATATTATACAGATAAACATCCAAAACCCGGGCCAATCAGAAAAAGATCATTTTCCATAATGACCCCACCGGGATCGAACCCGGTACCTCTCGGTTCAGAGGCAAGCACTTTATCACTGCGCCACCGAGGTCGTCAAAATATTATATAGTTTTGTTGCATGATGTCAAAAGATTTGGACAGAAAATAGATGACTATACAAATCAATACGATAATACTTTATAAAATGTATTATCATACATAATGATTAACATTCATTGTGCAAAAGGCGGCCAACACTGTAAGCAATTTTTTCCAGATAATCTTGTGGGAAATTGCTAGACGAGTAAATATTAAAGTGAACATTGTAAAAATTGACTAAAGATAGAATATATAGAAATAGAACTTACTAGTTGCGCCCCGGGGATTCTTTCAGTCGGAATTTCGGAATAAATAGTACCCTATGTGTTGTTCAGGTTATCACATTCATAATATTAGTTTGTATCCTACTAGCCAAACACTTTTCGCGAGGCGATATACTTCGATATAATAATTGAAATTTGGCCGAGGTTTATCCGTAGATAAAAATTCTAACCAAATGTTACCGGCTTAATTTAGGTCTAGCTAGGTGTGGCTTGTGACTTGTGACTTGCAGATTTAGTCGTAACATTGCATTTGAATTAAATTATATTTAGCTCATACCGTTTTAAATACATTTTTCGTTATTTAACTTCTGTTGGTGAAGTTTCGTTTTCTTTAGGGCTCAATTAGTCGAGGCTGACGTCATAACCGTCTGCTATCTACAACTTTCTTCTATTTTAGCACAACGATCAAATTATATCGGTTCCATAGATTATTTACGTACGATCTATTTATGTTTACTGATTTACTTCAATTTAATTGACATTACTTCAATGTAATGTTCTTACATACAGATATATGTTTATAAAGAAAAAAATACCGGATTGCACGCCGGGAGTGCCGGCAGAAGTGATAACTTGAATATTAACGTTGTGCATTTTTGACATCTAACGCATTTTCGATCAGCGTCACGTGTCCTGACGCGAGTTTAACACATTTTACCCATCACCAAAAGTGCACAATGACGCTAACTAAGTGACGAAGTTATATATACACCAAACTGACTTTGATCAGATATTTCGATTTAATAACTTTTTGCTTTTTGGAAATTAATATTTTATAAAGTCAGCAAAAATAACATTCACCGATAAAAATATGTTAAATATTCATTCAGTATATAAAATATATATTTTATATACACTGAATAGATTCGCGGTGACGCTTGTTTGAAAATTTCATTACAAAATACATTTTCAATAAATATAATAAAAATCATTTAGCCTTTCTTAGTTATAAACTTCTGTTTGGTTTGCTGCCAGCTTCGACAAGTTCTCAAGTACTCGTATATCAAAATAAAGGAGTTGATATGGGTACGCTAATAACAAATTCAACTCTGTCATAAGCGTCTATGATTTTTTTACATCCAATTTTCTTGTTCGACCCCAATATAGTACAAGTTGCAATTTGTAGTTTATGATCCTAATATAACAAGTTCACGACTCCCTAGAAAAGGACGAGAACAGATTAAAATTTATAAGATTACACCTATAAATACAAAGTGGTCCCGCAAAGAGTATATATTACGGAACTATATGAATATTTTATAGTTAATACGGATCCCTGGTTGTGCTGTGGGATTTCCCAGTTTTTTAGGGTTCGGTTCTACTTTTAAAGATTATAAATCAGTTTGATGTCTCCGACATCAAACTTTTTTTTCTCAGTAGTGGTATTACGTTGAAATATTATATATTTCTTGATTGTATTGGCCAATTAATTTGTATAGTTGACAGAATAAAACTAATGGAGCACTTAATGTCTTGCTGACTCCTGCACATGGAAAGATTAGCCACCGACAAATCAGTGGCCGTGACGCAATACTTGTCTGGGAAAATCTAGTTTATAAAATCGTTGGAGAGCGTCGACATGCAAATAAAAAGAAGCTGACAGACCAATGGCATAAGAGTAGTAATTAAGCTATTTTAATGACGATACAGACCGTGTTTCTAAAATATTAATGACAGTTGGACAACCCTTGAGTTGGTTCAACTAAAATACCTTCAAGTTTTATAAGGAACCCTGTGTACGCGAGTCGACTCTCTCGGCCGTCATTTTTTTGTTTGGAAGTTTATTTTTGGTGTCGAGGTGGCGATTTATTGGAAATTCAGAACATCGAGAGTACCCAGAAACTGCCGGGTACGAAGTTGGAGTTTTAATTATTGAATTGTGAACAAAAGAGTTTATGCAGTTTCTTGTTAGAGCTTCTGAGAGCGAGCCGTCGCTGAAATGATGGGAAAAGTTTCCATTCAGCACAATTTCTTTAAGTACGTTTCGATATTTACATATATTAACATTTTTATGAACAATCTATTAGTTCTTGCCGATCTTCATCTCTTGCCGAGTGTGATTTAGATCGTATCGTCACTGTCTACACATTTTTTAATTACCTAGGTACTTAAGATTGGAATGCGTTTGACCTCAATCTTTTTCTCCTCAATTTACTTGCATTGCAACGATAGGAATCTAAGGTGGTTTGGTACACGTTATTAATACACGTTATTAATAATAATATTCATAAATTAATGTTTCCAAGACCCATTTTGTTAGTAATAACTTATATCTAACAGTTAGCACAGATTATATAATACTTTCAGTAGAGTTTGTAACTGCAAATACCCATGGTTGTCTATGTCCTCCAACAAAAGTCCACAATGAAAGTTTGACGCGTTTGAATGTCTTCGTTATTTACAATATCTATATATATATAATATTAATAAATACTAGGTACACGTAGAAAGCTGAAATTTGGTGTCTAGGTTTCTAGGACAGTGTAGGCGAGCATTAAGAAGGGATTTCCTGAAATCTCCACGAGAAACGTATTTTTACTCACATACGAAGTCGTGGGAAAAAGCTAGGGGTTTAATAAATATACTTACTGAGCTACAAAGCAGATAGTTGACTTTTAACTGGAACAATCACTTCATCTGTGAAACGGAAATAATTTTATATGCTTCAGAAAGCGCATATTCTTTTGAAAGAATTGCATAGTCTGCATAAACAGATCAAATTCCATTCAGAAGATTTTGCGTGTTGCGCGAACAAACATACAGAGTGATTTTTTTTGTCTTCTATTAGTCCCATAAATACCCCCAAAATTATAACAGACGTAGCTTACAGTTTTATTATTATGTGCAGAAATTGAAAGTTTATATTGGACAGTCTGCAAACATACAACATACGAATCACGTAAAAGTTTTATCTCTGTTTTCCTGTTTTTAATCCAAAATCGGTGTGAAAATAGAAAAAAAAAATTGACGCTCGTAACCGCTTAATTGCGGAAACCAGCTTCGATTGCCACTTACTGGTCTGATTGATCGACCACGCTATTGCAGTGTCTTGATTAATACCATTAGTGTTGGTGCAAACCACAGAATAAGTACTAAAGTACAGAAGGTTTACTCACGAGTAACCTCATGCGAATTTAAACATATCGTGTGCCATGACTGTTCATTTATTTATTTTTATTTATTTACCAATTTATGTACACGAACATATTGTATAAGAAAAAAAAGTGAAAAAGGTACATAGATACCGCTTATTTCTAAAGAAATCTCTTCCAGCAGACCCAAGAGAGGAAATAGAAAGAAAGGGCAAAGTGCGCGTGTACTAAACAAAACAAAATAAATCTACTTAAAATTACATACATATATATACTATACTTAAATATATACATACCCATCTATAAAAACTTACATATACATACTTACGAGTATATCTACTATTCATAATGACAGAGAGAGGACTCTTTAATTCTTTTCTTAAAAACTGATATAGATTTACAGTCACGTATATCAGATGACAGCGAATTCCACGACCTAACAGCTTTAACAAAAAAACAGTGGGAATATGCAACAGATTCATGAGAAGGAAATTTAAGAAAGGAACTTAGATGGGAACGACAAGGAGCATTAGCGGGGCGCAGAAAGGAAAAGTGTTCTCGAAGATATGAAGGATAGGTGGGATTAAACAAGATATTAAAAAGGAGACAAAGGATTCTTGAATTTCTGCGAAATCAGATTCCTTTGTCGCCGAACCTCTGCTGTTGACTTATCTTGTGAACGTGATATTTTGTCCTAAAATTGTCTTTAATAATGGACGATTCTAATGCCAGCTCCTCACTACATATAGGTACAACAGTTCGCTAAGCCTACTATGAATGATACTGTAGTTATGTGTACTGAAATAATAGCTACAACCACAGAACTAGAACAAAACATTGGTTTGACCATAACTTACTAATTTACCACATGAAAACAGGCTGTATAACCGCAAACGAGATTCATAATATTCAAAATTCGAATTGAAAATACCAAAATCGATACCCAGGACAAATAAACCACTAATCGACAAACGTTGAGCGTTCTGCATCGAAAATTGAATAAATGCAAACAAATTTATGCAAAGCTCCATGCACTATTGTAATCGATGCGTACATATTTAATTTTAATTGTTGATTAATACCGATGTTTTGTTGAAATATATTATACGATTGAATTTAAATGTGCGTATTTGATTTCTAAAATACGAGGTTGATTTTTGCCATATATCATTTTAGTGTGGGAATATTTACATTGAAATTTTTATTGATTTAAGGCAGACACAGTTTCACGTATTTTGTACCTGACGGGGTAAATAGAGCCAAGAACTTCAATATATATTTGTCTTTAGGTGTAGAATATAATTCTTTAAGGTATACCAACAATTACATGTACAAACTAATTTAGATATTCTAAACAAGTATCGCTATACAAACCGAAGTTTATGTAACCTGTTATATCATTTCAATTACAAAAAAGAAGTTCCTAAATTATAGCTAACACAAGAAATAATCACTTCATATACAAAACAGTTTGTATACTAATCTGACTCATTAATTAGTGTACCGTATACCACTTGCTTTCGATGGCGATGGAAAATATCTTACTTTACAGGATAATCCTAATAATATCCTAATAATCTCCGATAAATGCAACAAGCTATCTTCCACAATTTCATATGAGTTATGTCATCGGCCCATATGTCAGCGGTTTTCTTTTCTCATTCTTCCACAGCCCTGTCTCGGTCTGCGTTCCTCAACTTTTCATCCATTTCTCTCCATCTCCCATCTATCTAGAGAAAATGAAGATAGGTGAGCCATGCCAATATGGCTCGTCGCTCATCGCTCGGCTAAGCTAAGTCTCTAGCTATGCCTGGAAGTTTCTTGCTTTTTTCTGAATCCATTCAGTAGTGTAACTCTAAGCATAGCTCCATCTTCCACTTGGCTTTAGATCGTTAACAGTGGAAAAAAGGAAGAAAACTAAGTAATTTAGTTAATTACTAACTTGCAGTGGTGCTTAACCATATCTTAAATGCAGTTTATACTATGCAGTTGCCCTTACCACGTGTGATAGAATCTTGATTAAACATGAGCGTCGAATAATGCATGTTAATAATAGCTTTTGGACTGTTTGTAAAGTGATGAGAGCGCGGATGTGACTCTGGTGTATGGTGTCAGATTTTTCGTAGCTGTTGAAATGATTCGATAAACCTTGGTACAAAGGTCGTCAAATTTGTCTAGTCTATGCGAGGATGTAAACACATCCTCGCATAGACTAGACAAATTTGTATGTAGGACATACATACATACACAAACGTGTATGTAGGACAGTGAGAGAGAGAGAGAGTGGGAAATAAATATATCGACTTAAGTATCGGGCTGCACCACCATAACACCACCGCTAGAAAACCTCTAAATTGACCTTTATATTTTAATGTTTGGTTATATCGCATATACTTGGCCCTGACAGAAAGGGTATATCCATAAGTGCTGGGTAGATGATGTAATGGACGTTATGAGTGCCTGTCTGAAAACTAAGAAGGTCGAAAACCATGCAATGTCTTAAAAAACCTTAGAGAAAGAAAAAAGCATTTATTGACAGTTTCTTGGCACAATAGAAAAAAAAGGAAAAAAAACTAAGGAAACGCTTGCATGACTGAGAGAGAGAGCACAACAAACTTGATGCTATGGCCGTGATGAGTCAGCCATAGCGTCAAGTTTGTTTGACATAGGTAGTTTCCATATTTTGTGCATATATTGAGGTTGCAGTGCGGTAGGGATTAAATAATAATTTGTGGACAATCGACGCACCGCCGGCCGCTGATTGGCTGTGAGCCACTGACAAACTATCACTAGATGCCTCATTGTGGAACAGCGATATTAACTTATATATATCTCTCTCGTCTGAGCATGTTTCCGGTTGTTTGCACGGCAGTGAATCGAAAACCCGGGACCCGTTGAAAACAAATTGAAAATTCGGCTATGGTTTTATCACCCTCTCAGCTGTCAAGGTTTTTTATCCCTTTGATCATACGATACGATACTTTATACGATATCTGCTTTCTTAAACTAACAGGACTTTCCTATATAAGGCCATATAGAAAGAAAATAAAGAAAGCTATAAAAATCCAATTTACCTTCTCTGTGATGGTTTTATCGGATACCCATCGGTGAAAATTAGCATCCACATTTTTGCCGATTTTTCCAACATTTGACAATACTTTCGGCACCAGTTCACTGGGATATATATTATTTAAGCCATTTCAGGCGATATAAATTATTATAAAGTATAAACTACCTTTTTTTCACATTACGAATATCGTCGTGTATTAAATATTTAAAATATTTTTATTTCATTTAATACTTTTTTGAATACATCTAGTATTTACCTATTATATCTGTGATTTGGATCGCATTAAAATTCGAGGTGAGAACGCGTATCAGCGTTAATCGCGATACATACTATCGCGATAAACCCTGTCACGCATTGTATCGTTATTGGTACTCGTATAACAGTTGAATAACGCGTTTCGCTATCGCAGCGCGACACTATTTGCAAACAATGCGAATTTTTATACAAGCTTTTATTTAGTTTCGTCTGACCCCATATTTGCCTGTAATCAAATCACAAAATTAAATAATAAAAATATAAAACAAGTCGCCAACCGCGTATTTTGATGCAGTTTTCACTCTTATTTACACAATTTATTCCCAGAAGCTATAATGTCGTGCCGGGCCGCCAGTTAAATTTGTCGCTAGTTAAATTTATCTTATAAAATGATTAGAAGCTAGATCAGGATAGATTAATTCCAACGCCTTCAAATCTATTATGATAAAAAAAGTTTCCTAAAAAAACACGCAAGAGTCTTATACCTATGTCGTGTAAGTAGATAATTTCAGCCGACCGTAACCGCGGAAACATCTATTACTCGTGTATGGATGTACCATAGATAAAAGAAAGGTACGTATCTTAGATAAAATAAATATACTATTTTATCTATGGTACGTATGAAGGCTATGATTTTGGTCATGTTAACAACATCTATAAAAACATCGGAGGCTTGTCCGGTACAGCCCACCAGTGATTTATATATTTATTCCTGAAGGAGGCGTGGTCTTTTTCACTATCCTAATAATCTAAAGGTACTATACCTATTTTTTTTTGTTTTATTGCTAGCACGGATTCTGAGGTGACATTTACGACTTCCTATGATTTAACTGCAAATTAAACCATATTGACCCTTATTTGGATGACAATGTATTATTATGATAAGCATGACCTGGTGGAGCACCCAGGAACGGCTCCCAGCGTGGGAACTACTAAACGGTTTACTGCACGTATATGTATTTTCTTGTCTCGCATCGAATGCAATGAACAAAAAAAAAAAGATCGCTCTGACAACAATGAAAGTGTCAAAAATTTAATTTTCATCAAAAAACTTATTCTAAATCACTTCGCACAGTCCAGTCCATTGTCCACCATACACCACATGTATATGTTTTAGTAAAAATATATATATCCACGTGATTTCAATGTAAATCATGTAGGTAATGTGTATGTGGCTAGTCCTAACTAATATAAGTAAAATATTCAAGACGTGATGCGATTATTATGATTTATGAATGGCAAGTAACCTTGGCTTCGGTATCTCAGTAATAACCTTATAAGTTACTTGATCGTTGTACGACTATGGCTAGTATGAGTCATATTTTTATTCATTTACGTATATTTTCAGAACATAACATATCGAAAGCATATACCATTGTATTGTATATAATGTTACTAGCGTATACTATATAGCCTCTACAAAAAGTATATAGCCTTCGCTCTCGTTGCGATTCAGGAAACGTCAATTGCGTTCTTATTAATTTATTTAAGTATTACTACCGATATACATATATAAACAAATAAACAGGAAATATCTGTAATAGTTCTTTAACGTCGCCGGTTGAATGCAAGAGATCTCATGCATGGCATACGTCCGCCGTTAAACACGAGTCATTCTTGTGTCAGTTCGAATGTCTTTATTTTCATCTCCGCACGTTCCCGGCGCGTTCGGGGCTGTGGCGTACGCGAACTGAGTCTGGCAGCTACCTTCCTTGGGAATGCTATTGCTGCCTAGGTAGTGTCCCTTAGTCGCCCCGTACGACATTCACAGGAGGATATGGAGTGGTCCTATTCTGAGGCGGGCACATGTGTAATTTAGCATGTATGTGACTCTTATTCGTAGAATAAATTACAAACTAACAAGAATTCATTTCGATTTTATTTATTGTATTGTCTGGAATAGTTGTCGCTGTGTTTACATGCTAGACGCCGAGTGTGACCCTGAATTACAGTTATAAATGATTGTGCGCAGGCGACGGAGGAAAACAATCAATTTAGATGTCAAATAGATTGAGGCTTATTCACATGGTATTGTAACTAAAGACACTAAAATATTGTCTTGTGCTGTTAATACGTCAATGCTTTTAGGAAAGTCCGCTCCCAAGATGGTATAACCTTTGTACCATGTTGGCATATAAAGTTAAAAAAATTCATCAAATGTGCTGTGGTTTGTGAATCCATCAATGAATGAATGTTTCTGTATTTTATATACTTCTCTTTTTATTTATTTGTATTATTATTTAATATTGGGAGAATAAGTTTTATTTATTTATTATTTTGTAAATATATACACATATATGTAATAAATACAAATATATTCTCATCAAAATATTAGTCTAGTGTAAACACTATTTTTAAATAATAATTAATAAGGAACGAACAGTATTATGTTATCTGTGCAATAAAATATCTATATAGTTCAATTGAAATCAAATATGGACATCAGATTGATGTTAAATGGAATGGACTGGTTGTAACGTTGTTGTTACGTAACTCTTGCAATACTTACTCGCGGCTCGTCCCGTCGCTCGGGTAAAACCCGATAAAATAATAAATCATAGTCAGAAACCTTCCTCACTAATCACACTATTTATTTAAAAATTGCATCAAAGTCCTTTACGTAGTTTTAAAGATCTATACATACATTGGGACAGACAGATGGCGGGAAACGACTTTGTGTCCTAGCATGTAGTGTCAAGGATTGAAATGGAAACGCTAATACCAGGCGTATTAATATCATTATAATAGGGCATTGTAGGATAATGGACACTTTTGATAGCCTAAAGGAATGTTACATACATCGCTATATGATCTTAAGTGTACTTTACATGCGCAAATCAGCATAATCCCTTGGGATAATGGCAGCCATCGCGATTGCGTTTATATGTTTAATACGCATGGTGTGTGCTGAAATGGGTTCGTCAAGATGCAGTTGATTACCCAAATTTCCATAGGGTACATCTATATAATTTTGTCTCATTTATAATCCAAATATCAGCCTGTCGCGGCTTCGCATGGGTAGAAAAAAATAATACCTAAATTATTTTATTTATTTTATTTTCGGGGGTCTTACAGCGAAATATAGAGTAAACTTATATATGTTTCAATATATAAAAACTATGCTAATTACAAGTGCGTATTACATACATATACACCCAAACCTATTGGTAAAGACCCTACAAAAATGACGCGACCCCCTGTCGCGTCATTTTATAATATGTAAGGATTTTTCTTTCGATGATATGAAAGATTCAAAGGCATTTGACAAGGAATGGCGGGAAAAGACCAAAGAATGTGTGGAATAATGGAAGGTTTTTGCGGGCCAGTATACATATATACTATTAAGTAGTGAAAAAAATGGGGCTTAAGAGCTAGCAGTAAACTGTTGAGGACTTCCCACGTCTGGAGCATAATAACGCATTGTTATCCTAACTAAACGCGTCTATAAAACTTAATAAGTTGAAGATCTGCTTCAAAATTGAGATGCAAGATTCCACCCGAAGGAACATTGACATAGTTACATTGCAAGTTAAATAAAAACTTGTAAAATGGTCCTGATCATATGTAAACGAGTATATAGAATATTATTAATTTGGTACACTTACGCACCATTGACCGATATATAATACACGTGATTGAAAACCGCATCGGTAAGCACTAAGCATTGTTATTGGTAGATTATTCTCAAAGGCAGGACGTTTTCCCGCTCAATTAACCTCCTTTGTATGTGAGTGATCGGGCACAATGACGATGGTTAGACCATTCTACCTGGAGACAATATAATGCTCTAAATTTACTATAATAGAACTTCTATATGTCATATTTATCAGCTTCAGCTTGTGACTTCATACGTAAAAGTATGTTTTTCGCGTAGTAATTTCGAGAATTCTTCTTTTAGTATAATAGTATCTAAACGATCATTCGGTATTTTTTTTTAACCCTGTAAGTAGGTACTTACCTATATTTCCTTTCCTTTTCGAAACGATACATATAAATAATTATATAAATTTATTCGTCTAATAATAGGATTTGTGCAAACATTAAAATTCTCACGGAAGTGTTCCGTGTACGACTATAATCGCTTGTTTACTATCGTGTCGTCGAGTCCGAGGTTGTGCAACTATGCAGCTACACGTGGTAGAACTATAATAACTTCACATAACACAATCACGTGCCTAGTAATACCATTGGTAATAAATTATAAATGCGTAATAACAATCGCGCTACATTCTCTTATTGTGATTATCGAAGTTTTGAAATAAGTCATAAAATATTTTGTTAGGGGCCGGGTTTACTATTGAAAGTTTATTTGTTAGACAAATTAAAATATCCCCGACTTTCAATATTGATTTTACTACAACTTTTGAACGGCTGAACCAATTTTCATGGAACATGGTTAAGAACACTCGGGATAAAATTATCTATGACACAAAAAAACCTAAACGACAATCGTTTCATGCGTTTAGGAGCTACGATGACACAGATACACAGACAGCGTTAAACTTATAACACCCCTCTTTTTGCGTCGGGGGTTAAAAAATAATAATGTATCAAACAACCCAACCTACACATAAAGGCAGAGATGAAATATCCGTGTCGCTTCAGTTGCCACGACGATGCATTGTTACGATAAACATGATATGACCTGATGGTCTTACATGCTGATCTCGGAGCGAAATAAAAACATACAGTTACCAGCTGATACTCCTCTAAAGCAGATTGTAAAAGTCAATGAAGGGAAAGGGCTATAAATTAAATCAGGGCTGAAAATCAACGCCTTGATTCGATACGATGGCACCATGCTGAGCTGGTCGCCATTTCGGCTGACATAGGTATTATATTCGATGCTTTTGTATTGTAACTTTAAGTGTTAATGTTTGGATTTTATGTGTTTTCCGAATAAATCCTTTCTTTCTTTTCTTTGTAGACTGGAGATTCTTCCTACAGGCGCCGATTTAGCAATCTGTCTCTATTTCATCTCAATTCAACTAAACGTCGCCTTCAAGATTCGCAACTCTTGACTTTGTTAACGGTGTAAGAAATAAATCGTGATCTGTATGACCCGACTGACCCAGAATCGACTCCCAACGATGGAATTCCTCATTAACTTCCTGCACGGTCCTGATTATTTTGTCATGCCAATGCAATATGATGAGCTCCGTAGACAAGAAAAACCTAGCCTTCTTTAGTCGAAGTCGTAGTGTGTGAGTTGCCTAGCTAAATGTCCATTTGGCACTGTGCCGACTGTACTCATATAAATAGCTACCCAGTAGGCCACTATTCCGTACATCCCAATCTAGGGCATTGTTTTTCGCTTTTACTCTGATGAGGTGTTATATTGATTGACTTGGATTGTCTTGAGTGCCCTTGTAATATTATGACAGTATGATTGTATGATTTGATATTTTTTTTCACATCTACGCAATTTCTTGTTTGTTTAGTTTCTCTTAAATTATTTGTTTCTTTGATTATATCTCAAAAGTACATAACAAATAAGTTATTTTTTTTACAAAAATAACAACGCAAGTTTTTGTTGTTGTCACACCTTATTGCATTCAATGCGTGACAAAAATCATGCTCGTGCAGTAAACCGTTGAGGAGTTACCTCGTCGGAAGCCATTTCTGGATGCACCATCAAGTCATGCTGATCGTAATATTAGGGTTCCTCTTTAAATATTATAGGGTTTCTCTTTAAATTTATAGAATTCTTAGAAGGTGTAGGTAATATATAATCTGTAATAGCGCCATCCTTTGGTGTCAATTCGTCACTTAACTATGTAAAACAATTAAGGGTGGTTTGCAGAGCGTTTCGACATTTACCGCAGCTGGAATAAATTAATAAAACAATCAATTTTGCTCACATTCATACAAAATGCTCAATGCAAAAAACAATACAATTACAGCTTCGATGTATTGTAATGAGTTGTGTGAAACCTAAACAGTTGCATCTGATAAAACAGAGGAACAGAAAATGTACATCCATCATTGCCGGCTTCAAATTTACATAATGGTAATGTACACGCGTCAGCACCAACAGCGACTCAGTCTAGTGAGAGAACAGAGGTGGCTCCATCATCTTTACATGTCTAAACATGTGATACCTACAGACAAAAATGTACAGTCAACAGCACATCAGGTTATCCTGCATGAACCTCTAAGGCGCGGTATTAGCGGCGATTTTGCAATGAATGTGGGTAGGTTAATGCGCTGTTGACTGTACCTATTACATTTTATATGTAATGGACGTTTAACGCAATAAAAATAATACATATATTTTTTAACTTTTATTTAAGATGAACAAAGACATATTATTATTATGGATAATAATGGACATCACACTGCTTAAGACCTTTTTGATGCAAGGTATATTGCTATCTTTTTCATTTGATACCTAAAAAAGATATTTAAAAAATTACACAGTTTATAGGAGAGTTTACGGATTCTCTCATATTAACTGTATAATTTTTTTTTATCAGAGATAGTGATATACTTATTGCTTTGTTTATTTAACAGTTATTAATGCGTTGCCGGTTTTTTTAAGTAAGCGATAGCAGGAATAGTTCTAGTTGGTCCGTTCGTATCGTAACGTACTATATTACAAAAATCTGTGTTAATAAATATTTTTTCATTATTTCCAAAATATTATAATTACGTTTTCGTATGATCTTCTAAAAATGTGTCTGCTTGATAATGGTCGTACAAGATTGAACTATATTTTTCCGTGAGATACAACACGGTGCCAGGTTGTGTGATATGTATAGCCTCGCATCTCGATGTAAGTTATTATGCTGTAATTTCTATAGTCTGTTGTAGTAACCAACACACGACAAATTAAATTGGAGAGAACGCGGGCGAGACCGCGTCCGCGTAATGTTACGTGTGTCACAGTTTGTTGAATTTTCAACTTTGGAACGTTTTAAATTACGACCGTTTTTTTTTTCGTTCATTCCATTCATGAATGAATGGAATTAAAGAAAGAAAAGAAAATTAAATTAATTCAATCAATTTAAACACTTTTTGTAAATCTATGCTTTTCCCATTTCCGTTTTTGTTGAGAATAAGTTTTTTTTTACTAAAATGTCATTTTGGATACCAGCTTTTATTATTGTCAGAGAGATCTTCATTCAATATGTGACAAAAGATTATGTCCGCGCAACAAACCATTGAGGAGTTCCTACGTCTGGAGTCGTTCCTGGATGCACCATCCGGTCATGACAATTATGCATTTTTGACATCCAAACTTAATACAAAATGGCAGCTTAATCGGTTGAAGATATCTGCATAAAACTTTATTTGCAATATTTCACCCTTAGGGACATAGAATGCAAGTTCAATAAGAGCTTATAAAAATGTAATTTGTTCAGTGGTCACTCTATTTGTTTGGAGTAGAAAACCTGAATTGTTTCTAAAAGACAGTTATTATAGATTATTATTATAAATAGTCGATGGAAACTACTATACACGAGTCAGATTGGTATACAAAATAATGTGGCATGTTTCCATTCACATTTTTCTTGTAGACGTATATGTAAATAAATGTACGCATTTTAAAAACAGGGTAACATATTCAATCTCATACAAATAGGTACATACATATTCACGAATAAGTAGGAGTTCATAGTACAAAATGTCTACATACGTAATCCGAATTACGTACCTGTATGGTAATTTCAAACGATTTTACCAAGTAAAAACACTTTTATTTATGTAGTTAAATCGTTTTTCAGTGTTCCGTATCCAGACGGGTGAAACGGGACTTTAATACTAAGACTCCGCTGTCCGTTCCTTTCTGTCTGTTCATTCGCTAGGCTGTATCTTATGAACTGTGATACACTCTATTTCTTTTGCCGACTTACAAGGAATACTAAAAATTAGAATAAAATATTTAAGAGGGCTCCCATATAATAGACGTGATTTTTTTGGCTTGTTTTTATAAATAAATAGCGACCCCTAGGTTCATAGATTCCTCTTGAATCACTTAAAAAATCTGCATCAAAATTCATACCTAGTTTTAAAGATCTAAGCGTACCTACATAGGGACAGATAGAGGGGTAGTACGGAACCCTTAGGGTGTGAGTCCGACTCGCACTTAGCCGGTATTTTATTTTTATTGATTACGTCACATTATTTTTCATACAGGGCCTGGACTTTGGACTACTATAGAGTTTCTGTATTTAAAAAAAAAACGCTTAACATCGCGTTCCATTTACGAACATCGTTTGGCAATAAACCATCAACACGGACACACTTCATGTACATACACCTACATTTGCAAATTATTCTCTATCACCGCCGCATAGCGGTGATGCGGGGTCACTCGACATGCAGGTGGCTGTACATTTATAGTATGAGCTGGCTTTCGTTCAGCAATGGCTGTGGCAGATTAATTTACATATTGTTAAAAATGCACACTAGAAAATACTTAACTATCAAAATCATCGCTTTTATACAAATTTTCACCGTCAAACGCATGGGGTTGATTTTAAAAAAATGAAAACAGCGTTGTTTATTATGTATTAGCTTTTGCTCGCGGCTTCGCCTGCGTTAATTTTCCGGGATGAAAGGCACCCTATGTCCTTTTCCATACTTCAAACTACATTTATGCAAAATTTCAAGAAGATTGGTTGAGCAGATAGGGCGTAATCCTACTAATATTATAAGTAAATGCGAAAGTTTGTATTTGTGTGTATAGGTATGTTTATTGAACGCAAAATGTACTAGACCGATATAAATGTGTACATGTTATTGAGATTGAGCTGTTGTCTATAACATCAATATCAACTGTGAACAAGGTATTGTTGGTAAACCGAATATGCCTGTGGAATATGCACTAAATATACTAGAAATGCTGGCAAGATCTTCGATCTTTGCACGTGTTATAGAACAAAGCTATTCGGAAAATTTTGTAATATACGACGACGAAGTGTTTGTATTTCACTTCGAACTATCGAATCAATTCGAAGTGAGACGCAGCGAACCAATCACATTGCGGTGTGGTTGACGTTGCGTTACAGCGGCGCACTATGATTGGTTAGCTTTCGCATTTACAATATTGGTAAGATTGTATAATTGTTTGGCTGGGCTCTCACGATGCTCTAGATCTTTAGTTTCAAGTATGTGAAAATATATTAGACTTTATTTTCTTAATGAAAGAAGAAAGAATCACCAGATAGATATTTTCACCAGGATCACCGCATATACTCAGATTTTCGATGTTCGTAGATTTGACAGTTTTTCCTTTATCCTTGTACCAAATTTCAGCTCTCTAGGTCTATGGGAAGTACTAGTTCTACTAGTATTTTGATGATCAGTACTCACTGATCATCAAAATATTATTATTCACTCACTCGAGTGAATTTGGCTTCGAAATCGTGAAACTTTGTTTTCGCATAACTTTGGAACTAGACCTAAATGATTGAAATTTTGAGGTCCTGGCATATGCTTATAGCTTACTAAAACACGACAATTTCAATCTAAAATCCATCCAGAGGTTTTCTGAGAGGATGGTACGGAATTGTTTACTTCGCGCTCGATTTGGCGGGTTGAGTTGGGAAAGGCGAAGATTTTAGATCTTTTTTTGAAAGCAACCGAAATATTATTATTTAATCTAAAAAGTCTGTGCAAATAGTATAAATCAAATTATTTTTAAGTAAAGAACATACTCGTATGGTGTGTTCTTTTAGTCAATATAAATTTGCCTTGAAGTGTTTGATTTGAAGACACGAGGGATCGCTTTTGCCTAATTAGTTTCGATGTTGAAATCTCTAAACCTTATCCTCAAACAAATTTCCTCCCTTGCTTTGAAAAAGTTAATGAAATTGAAGCTAATCTGTTGAATTAATTTGGATGTAATAAAACTCTCGCAAAATCAAATACCTCTTACAAATAGCCATAACCTATTTAATTGGCATTACCGTCTACGGCTCTGTCCGGAATATTCAAGGTAAACCTGTTCTCTCAGAGGTATGTTCTCATAGGCAACGCGAGCATTCTGCGCAAGCTATCATGTAAGGAACGACAAGCTAATCTGGCTGAGACTTGCGTATTTGCAACTCAAATTCGGGTAGTTGTAGACACTAGACATTTGCATACTATCTCTTGGTAGCCAATTGTTTGATAACGTCTTTAAGGAGTTTGTGTATATTTGGTACGGTAATGGTTTTTACTGTGTTATGCTGCAGTAGAATTATTAGGACGTCTTCTCATTATGATATGCAAAAGTTATTTACTTTCTTATGGTATCGTTAAGGCTTATAATTTAAATGACGTGAGATCAATATGTGGCCATGGCATATCGCTTTGTCGTTTGCTTCGTTGAGGTTTTCAATGGATAGAAGCGCAATAGTGGGGTATGAAAGTAGGCGAGCCAATGACTGGAGTACATTTAGAGCACAGTGGAGGTTGAAACCAGTGTCTCATAAACGATCACAAACATTTTCAATTTGCAACGCATTTATTTATATAGCAGCATGTAGTTTTAGAGTGTCTCAGTTTGTTGAAATATGTATGGTAATGATGCTAGGTCAACTTACGGAGGTATAATTTTAGCGCACCCTGATCATGGCGCTCTGTGTTGCAGCCTAATTAGCCTAGACTTAAATTAAAACTGATATATGTTTGCAGACAATAGTTGCAAAATTCAGAACAGCATTTTTTTAAAATTGAAATTAATAAATAATTTCTATTTAAATATATGTCTTTAGAATACCACAGCTTTTATAACATTGTATTATACTTACCAATTATTTTCGCCCATGTCACCGATTTGCGTTACATTACAAAAATATCAAGCTATTTCTATTTTTATTAAGTAAATAGAAAAATATGAAATATATTAATATACACAAACGAATCGCATAAAAACGCGTGGCACGTGTATAAATATGTCGCAGTCGCTAAGGGAATTTAGTCCAGATTTTGAGCTGGTGCACACGGAATGCGTGTAAGGATTGTATTTATATTATATCTACTCTCTAAGTTGTAGAAGTAAAAATAAATTCATACTAATATTATAAATGTGAAAGTCTGTCTGCCTGTTCATCTGTCTGTCTGTTCGCTTTCACGACTAAAGCGCTGGACCGATTTTGATGAAATTTGGTATGCATATAGTTAAAGGCTCCCGTTCAAACATAGGGTAGATTTATTTTCAAAATTCAAAATGGGGGGTGAAAGTTTGTGTTCCACTTTCGCAGAATAACTCAAGCGGGTGAAGCCGTGGGCAACAGCTAATACTATAATAATAACTACACTATAAACAACAGGTCAATCTGAAATTATTTTCTCACCTGACCGTGGATGGGACCCGGTGCGGGTGGTGGTTAAGTGGTTAAGACCGTCCGCCTGAGATCGAATGGTCCCAGGTTCCAATCCTACTCGTGTCACATGATCTGACTCATATATTAGTAGTTTTCTTTGACCACAACTTGCCTCCGGTGTGTAAAACATCGTGAGGAAATCTGCACACTGTTTGACAGTTTGAGTTCACTGTTGTGTATGCGACTACTTGTCACTAGATGTGGGTAGATAGTCGTGAGAGTCATGTCAGATGCCTTTAAGCGACTTGGATAAAATCTGACACAGTGTTAGCAATAACATACTTGAAAAGAAGAAGATGGTGTTTTACTCGTTACTATTGAATTTTGTGAATGTTTTTTGGAGGTATAATAAACTATTTATAAAATAGGTATAAAATAATTTTATATAAATATATGTTAGATTTTATATAAATATATAAATAGTTTATTATATAGAATATCCGGGAAAAATAATGATCCTACTAATATTATAAATGCGAAAGTTTGAAAGGATGTACGTGTGTTTGTTACCCTTTACGCAAAATTTACTGGACGGATTATTATGAAATTTGGTACACGACTAGAATATAATCTGGAATTACACATAGGGTACTTTTTATCCCAACATTTCCAAGGGAGCTAAGCCCCGGGTCGCAGTCACTTTTACAAAGGTGATACGAATGACGCTGAGTTAGCTACAACCACACGTTTAAAACATTCAGAATCAATTTAGGCAAGGGAAACGTAAAAGTATTACGTACGTCACCTTATTTTTTACGGGAATATTTCATTTTTATGGCGTCAACTTCGCGTTAACGATGTTTTTCGGTGAAATCTGCAGACAGCGTACCGTCACGTGACGACGTGGAAATGCTGGGAAATATCTTTGAGATCTGGCATTTACATCAAAAAAATGTTTTCGCTAAAATGGAAAATACGTAATTTGTACAGTAGGTGCATATAATAGCGGGACTTAGTATTTTTTTTTTTTGTTTTATGTAGGTGATATTTCAAAGACCTCGCAGTCGCCTGGTCGCAGGTCGCATTCTCAACAAAATCACTATCCGCGCTATTTTTCATAAAGTCGTATGTTCAAAGTGTCACCATCTAGTCTATCCATTTGACATTCCGGGTTTTCTAATACAATTGCTAAACAAAAAATCATAAACAATATATTCCAAATACGCTACAAGTAGGTTATTATGAATCACGTACGGAACTAGCAGTTTAGCTGACAAAGTGTGGAATACTGGACACTTACCAAAATTGACATTTCCACTCTTCAACGCATCCAATATTATTTTAAACACTACATGTTTAGCCATTACTGAGTTATAAATAAACAGTATAAACATTAAATATATCTCGTCTGAACTAGCACGATAATTTCAATGCGTGTCCGTTTCAATGCAGCTGCAAATTTTGACTGCAATTGCAACTTAATTGTTGACTCAATAAAGTTCAAAGTGTAAAATGACACGAGCAAATGGATAATAGAAATTGAGCCAAGTATCTATAAATAGTGACATCTCATTGAAATAATATGTAGTTGCGCAATACGCGTTTTGTAGATTGGAACAATTAAACACGATTAATTACAATACACTAGAGGTCCGGGTTCGAACCCTAGTTATTTGTTGAGTTAGTATCCCCCCTAACACAATATTTTAACAGGTTAATTATGTTAGGTCATCATTATCATCATCATCAGCCTGTCCACTGCTGGACATAGGCCTTTCCCAAGGTGCGCCATTGCTGTCGGTACCCTGCAACCTTTCGCAGGTCATCACGCCATCTAGCTAGTGGATGGCCCACACTTCGCTTACCCAGGCGTGGTCTCCACTCGAGAACACGTCTACTAAGGCGGTTATCCGTTCTTCTACAGACGTGGCCAGCCAGACTTTTTCGGCTATATATAAGACTTTCGTTCTCTATCGGATGACCTCATTTCGGACGCGATCCCGCAGTGAGATCCCGAGCATAGCTCTCTCCATAGCACGCTGGGCAACTTTCAACTTATGGACCAGTTTCATAGTTAGCGTCCACGTCTCTGAAGCATGTTAGGTATAAGTAGCTAATAATATTGTTGTATTAGATATTGTGATGTAGCTTTTGCATTAGTACGTAACAAACCTCTGTGGTTTAGCCAATAGCCAAGCAACAAAAAATATTATGCATTACATAATATTTTTTGTATTGTTTTTATAACGATATTAATAAAAAAAACAAGTTTCCATTTTGTAATCTGAATTAAATCTGTGTGGTTTATGAATTTAAAAAATATTACAATAAATATGAAATTTTATCATAGGTAGATAAATAAGTTGGGCGTAAAATAAGAGAAGCTAATATGCTCAGCATTGAGCAGAAAAGGGCTGAGCTGAGATGATGATGAAATTTAACATAACCCGGCTCTAAACAGGAGAATATACCTAACTGTAGATACTCAGAAAATGACAAGACGGGTATTTTGTAGATCATTGACCTTGAAAGCAATAGGTATAAAGTATAATTTATATGATAATTTAGAAGCGTGCTCGCTAATTATTCGGTCAGTGAATGATGTTAAATATTGTTTGCTAGTTGTGATTGTCATTAGATATTTCCGACACGCTCGATCAAATTCATATTTAAAGATAAATAGGTAATAGGTATTATTGTAATATATTCCGTCAAGAGCAAATTGGACTCGTACATACCGAGGGTTCCGTAAAATTAGCTTTTTTTGTGATGCGCTTATTATTTTTTACTTTATGCTGTAAGCCCTTACTTAACGCCAAATTACACGATTCAAGGTCAACGGAAAAGTACCCTATAGGTTTTAATTTCTTTGTGAAATCGCAATATATGCGACATAATGATTATATCATTTGATAGCGTTAACATCACGTTATTCGTGTTGGTATATATATTATAATAAATGCACACAGACAAACAGACACGACAAGGGAAGTCCTTTTGTCGTGTCTGTTTGTCTGTATAAACGCGATGAACACAAAGCTACCGGACGAATTTTTGTATGGTTTTACCAATAGATTGTGTAATTCCTGAGAAGGATTTATAGGTTAGGTTGAAGTTATAATTTATTACGGTTTTACCTGAGCGAAGCCAGGACGGGCCGTTAGTAAAATATAAATTAAAGGTAGACTCCTATACGCGAAAAAAGGGTCTTGACAGACAGGTGGACAAGAAAGGGATCCTATAAGGCATCCGTTTTTATCTTCAGAGATACGGAACTATAAAAACAGTCAAAAATATATGTTTTGAAAAGTGCTTCGAAGGCGTACATACTTAATAACAATAGAAAATGTTTTAAAACAAAGGAATAAATCATACAAAAACAAACAAAACATATTAGAATGTGATAGATACATTAAATATTGTGTTCTTTCATCAAGAGTTGTGGGTTTTTTCAGTCCCTGGCTCGTAATACATCACTACTTTTTTATATTATTTCACATTACATGGATTCGTGCAGCCATTGACACACATTGAATGCAACTGGAAAAAAAAGACAGCAATTAACAGTTTTGAAAAGAGAACATTCGCGTATTGAGGGTGCGGTGAAAATTAATGCAGGCGGTTGTCGCGTCAGTTCCAATTTTGAACCATTGCTTTTAATTTCCGCGCTCCTCGAGGCCTGTGAATCCTGAACCGCTAACGAGTTGCTTTTTATTTGCATTTCTTTTTTTAATTTACGGCCAATACAGTTTCACGGTTTAGAAACAGCTTGTTGGTTCCTTTGAAAATGGAATACGCATTTAGTACTTAATTTGAAAAAATACTGTCGCTGAAGCCGATCCTGGGTGCACCGTTAGGTCATGCTTATCACAATAAAGCATTGTCATTCAAACTAAACGTCTGTACGAGTATAAAATTTTAGCCTAATCGGTTGAAGATATTTGCTTCAAAAATGAGTAACAAGATTCCAGCCGAATATTACTTACATGCATTGTAAGTTAAATTATAAGTAGCAATGTAGAAATGCTTTAAAAATGTCGTATTTCTTTTAGAGCTATAACTCTGTATACTAGAAGTATTCCATGCCTGTGACAACTCGCAAGATAAACCCTGCGAGTTATCTGAGCCGCGGAAAATTTTAATTAATGCACTGCTAGATTTCATTAAATGCGCTCGCGGTTTGGAGCTGAAGTCTTATTATTAGTGTGTTTAATTACGTGGACTTACTTTCATACTATACAAATTGTTGGACGCAGTTCTTTCCACCTGCGATAGCCTATATTTTACATCATTGACTTTCTAGATCTATTCCAAATTTCATCAAAGTCGGGGAAAAAAGGTTGAATGACCTCCCACATAGGGGTCACGATAACGAAATGGTGCAGGTGTATTTAGTCTACAAATACCTCTATGTAGTGTTATCGAATCGAATCGAATGTCTCACTCTCAACTCGTTGCGTTCGGGGCCGCGAAGCCGCAAAGCCCGGGGTCAGCATAAAAATAAAACCTTAGAATTTAAAAGATTGGTATTATTATTGGATTTGGTATGATTGGAATTTAAGGAATGGTATTGTTTCCTGTCAGCTGCCCAGGCTGTGTATCCCCCAGTCGCCTTGTACGACATCCACAGGAAGAAATGGAGTGGCTAATTAATATTCTTGGGAACCACACACCACTATATTGAATAATATTGGTACATATACTTGTGAATGTCTGTACTTGTGAATGTATAGATAGATATAGTAGACGACCTCGGTGGCGCAGTGGTAAAGTGCTTGCCTCTGAACCGAGAGGTCCCGGGTTCGATCCCCGGTCGGGTCATGATGGAAAATGATCTTTTTCTGATTGGCCCGGGTCTTGGATGTTTATCTATATATGTATATGTTATAAAATATAGTATCGTTGAGTTAGTATCCCATGACACACACAAGTTTCGAACTTACTTTTGGGCTAGCTCAATCTGTGTGATTTGTCCTAATATATTTATTTATTTATTATTATTTATTTATTTATAGTTAATATCCCAAGGATGTAATATAGCGGTATTAGTGGGTCAAGCTGCGGCAAAAGCTAGTTCACAAAACATTTGGGGTGGTTGCTGTTTACTATCCTATGTCGAAAGCCAAAGGGCAAGTTCTTACATTACAAGTGAAGGAAAAGTTGTTAATTTGATACTATGCGACATAAAAATGCTATATTTCTGTTTACTGCTGATAGATATCTCTTGGGAACAGTTTTTCTACTGAACGATAGTATTATGTTTATATATTTGTTGACTGTATTCTTGACAATGTATGCAAGATAATGTATCGATCGTCGAGAAGAGTATATGCTAGTTTTGAGAGATTTACAAATAAGCGATTTCAAACAATAAGAAAAACTCTTAAGTTTATGGACATATTTGCCACAAGCTTTTATTGTCGTCAGAGGTCTTATTGAATTCAATGCGTGACAAAGAAATCATGTCCGTGAAGTTGAACCGTTCTCTCGTTGGTAGCTGGTCCTGGGTGCACCATCTGGCCATGCCTATCATAGAATCTAAAGAGACGTGGAAAATTTCAACTCTATAGGATAAGCGGAAGTAGGTGAAAAATTGTTTCTTTTTAAGCGTGACCTGATGGTGCACCTAGGAACGGTCCCGATGAGGGAACTCTTCATCGAATCCAATAAGATCAATATGACAGCAATAAAAGTTTTTGTTAAAAATGTCATTTATGTAAAAAAAATATTTTGTAATATGTATTCGTATAACAGATACATACAGAGCGAGTAAAGTACAAAAGTTTGACCGGAATGGGCGTCCAGAATATTAATGGTGACGGCGTTCGCGATGACACTGCATTATCTACTCTGTGGAACTTGTGATTTATGTTTTATTAACTAGATTTTCGCGTAATTTGAAACCGTGCCCGCTTCTCTACTGTCATTGCACTTTATTACACTGGTACTGTATCGCTTACTTGTTTTTATGTTTTATTATACTAGCTGCGCCCCGGGAAGCTCCCATGGGAATTTTGGGATAAAAATACTAATTGTATTCTACCCGTGTACCAAATTTTATAACAATCCGTCCAGTAGATTTTACGTGAAAGAGTGCCAAACATATATACATCCTCACAAAATTTCAAATGTATAATATTAGTAGGGTTTTGGTATTCGCGGAAGACCAGCGTCCCGGTTCACGCCAGGACACAATACGAAATCCATTTCGGTGCAACTTGTATTTTTCTTAAAGTGTTATTTTATATGTATAGTATGCAACAAATAAATATTTTTTTCTTTCTTTCTTACTTATCATACTTTATAGTACAGTTATTTTAAAACACGATTGGAAATTGAGTAGCCATAACAATCGTGGTCAGAATAGTGGTTCCAATTTAGATTGACAAGTCAAATGATGAGCTGTGACAACTCGTATGACAAGAGATTCATATTTCACATTCACATTTTGCTTTGAATGGCCAACATACGATATCGTGTGCACCTTTAATTGATAACTATAACAATAGACGTAAGATGATTTTAAAGACTGATTACTGAAGATTGTAACGCCACGCATTATGACCTCTTTAGTCATATCGCATATATAGCGCGCTGGCACGATTTTTATTTCTTTCAGTCTAAATTCAAAATTTTAAATTATTGTTCCACTTGATATTTTGAAATCACATTTTGACTCATTCATAACCATAACGATATCGGCACGTACCACAGTACGGTGTAATAATAAAATATATATATAATAAAATATCTTAAATTATTTATAGACCCTTGAAGGGTCTGTATTTTACTTATTAATTATATTATTATACAACTGTCTGCCTTTGCCTATCAACCCTACCTGAGATTACCCTACCACCTAACAAGATGAAGCGAGTGCGCTCCTCTTTTGCGATTCTTCAAAATCCCATTCTAAATTTACTGTAGCACCAGGCAATATATTGCCTGTATCATGTATCTGTATATGTATCTGTATGAGATACAGGAACAGGTATCATCATACCTGTTCCTGTATCTCATAACATTAGGTATACCTAATGTTATGAGATACATAACATTAGGTATACGTATATGTTATGATAAGTAAATATATATTGTTGGACTCATAAATCTATTAATTTATCGAAAGTGAAATATAGGATACAGCTCTTATATATATTTGACCGAGCGAGTGAAACGAGCGAGGTCTACAAGTCAACTTTGGACAAAAACACATTTTTTGTATGTATGTTTGTAACGCAATAACTTTCGAACCGTTGGTCTGATTTAGATAAAATTTAAAAGGTATGTACGATCTGTCAATAGAATTTTTAACTTCGTGGGCCCCCAAAATCGGTTAAGTCGTTTTTGAAATATTCACAATTTTGTAAAAAGTCATCAAAATTTGTTGTGTTCGCGAGGTCTTCGTGACGAACAACTAGTATAAATAAATGCGAAAGTCTATCGACGTCTCTTCTGCTTTCATGGCTAAATCGCTGGATCGATAGTTAAAGACAAGTTCAAACATTTAACGACCTCGGTGGCGCAGTGGTAAAGTTCTTGCCACTGAACCGAGAGGTCCTGGGTTCGATCCCCGGTCGGGTCATGATGGAAAATGATCTTTTCCTGATTGATCCGGGTCTTGGATGTTTATCTAAATATGTATTTGTTATAAAATATAGTATCGTTGAGTTAGTATCCCATAACACAAGTCTCGAACTTACTTTGGGGCTAGCTCAATCTGTGTGATTTGTCCTAATATATTTTATTTGTTATTTATAAACATAGGCAACTTTTTTTCAAAAATCAAATGACTATAATGGGGTATGAAAATAATTTCTTCCGCTTTCGCAGAAAAATTCACGCGAATGAAGCTGGGGGCAAAAGCTGTGTAACGTAATTAAAATTACCTGTTTCACGTGCGATAAATTAGTAGATATCATATACCAGTCACACATTTTATATATTTCGTGTTATTACTAATTGCTCCTATATACATCAACGAGTAGACGAATAGAAAAGCCTACTCCATATAAGCTAGCGCGGCCGCAGCATTCTTTCCGTTCCCGCCTCAAGTATTTTAATTAGTGAAGCATTCGCGTCCTATAGTAAGCCCACTCCGCCGTCTCGCATAACTTTATGAGATTTTTAAGATCTACAGCAAGGTTGGAATTTCGGAATCTATTTTTTTATAATTCACAAATAGCTAGTGAATTATTTAAAAAACCGTCTACTTCCGTTGAAAATTTGTATTTCATACAAACAGTTTTTCATACAAATTTAAACCCCAGTCTTGGTAGATTAAAAAAAAAACATGTTTGTTGTAACATACATTGTTATACCATAAAAACACATTTAAATTTCTAACTTTTGTCAAATTAAATCTAAGAAAAAAATTAAATGCATTGAAAAGAATTCCTAAATTCCAAACAGTTTTTCGCTATTTGAAAAAAAAAATTATATCTATCTAAAAGTCTATAGAATATTATAATAGACGGTCAAACTTCAAAATGATTTTTTGAAGTCACAAAGAAAATAGGCACGTTTTAGTTATAATAGGTATTGATTTTAAACATTTGAAACGTGAAACTATTGAAAGGATGAAAAGAAAGTATGTTATATGGATGGATATACGAGTAACATTTGACTATGTATCCTATACTAATAAAGAGGAAATAAGTGATACAAACGTGAATGGGATACATTCACGTTTGTATCACTTATTTCCTCAAAGAGATACTGTGAAAGCATTTATTCTCGGAATAAATTTCTATGTCAAAATATGGAATCTACAGCGATAACACAGAATTTTGGGTAATAATAAAAATAGAAGCCATCGGCTATTTTAACACGAAAATATTTGCCGTTCTAAAAAGACTGAAAATGTAAATGAATGAAAGTTCTATTCGACTGATTGTATTGTAACAGTTCACATAATCCATGCCATTTCTATTTGCTTAAATAATATTCAAAGTTCTATGAAAACATCAAGTCATATTATAATATTCAAAGTTCTATGAAAACATTTTAATGTCCATATTTCAAAAAACGTTACGTGTAATATCGTTTCGTATAAAATTAAGAAATTAGCCAAATATCAATTTTCTCAAGAGACACCAAATTTTGGAGCAGAGGGGTTCCTGGGTTAGATGGGCGGGTTGGGTGGCGTACCCTTATCTGGTCTCGAGGTTTGCGATACGACACATCTGCGATTTTACATAACTGCTTTTTTTGCCGACAGTACCAGCATTAGGCTCTGTCTCATTTGTTATGTCTACAAAAAGAGATGAAATATGTGTGACTCGTCCTTATTTAAGTGAATATGCCGCCGGTTTCATATCCCTAGATCTAACAGTTTGTATGTCATGTAGTTTACAAGTTAAATTAAGGGATTAGTCGACTTTGGGCCCAAATTAGCAACTTTTTGGCATTGGCCCTTTCGGGGACGCTTCCCTTTATGTGGGAGGTAAATATTTGCGTCGATACAAAGTAATTTGGACTCTTTTTGCTAGTATTAGGAATTGTATGGTTCAATATAATAAGTTAGAAGATTTATTTTGTGTTCAATTTAGGACTAATGATTTACGTTAGTAATGTAAAATTATAATATATAGTAAATACATAGGTTACCTATGTATTTACTATATATTATAATTTTACATTTAAGGTATTTATTTTTATTTCTAAGTAAATGAAAGTAATCGATAAATTCGAGTATTCGCTCAGCCTACCCCGTAAGGAATAAACGTAATTGTATCTTTAAAAACACAATACATTCAAAAGGCAGCGCAGCGCCATTGATATAAATTATTACAGCAGTTTAAGAGGAATGAAGTGACAAAATGGTGATCGTAAATTTTTCATTGAAAATAATGAGGTGTCTTAATACCGGCGGGACATTTTCTTTGAGAGTAACAAAACATCTACAGAAGACAAGAGGTTTCACGTAATTTCCTTACAGAAAACGAATCACATCGAAGCAAATATATTCATATATTCAATCAGAAAATCAGGATCAGGATCTCCATACCAATAGGACAGACGATAAGGTCAGAAAATAATAAATATTACGGACAAATCACACAGATTGATATTCCCCAAAGTAAGTTTGAAACCTAAATACTATATTTTGTAGTTCCGAAATTATCTCCTACGTACAAATTTAAACATCTCCTTTGTAAAGAGTGTAGATTCTGTGTTGCCAATACTATGTTGCGTTGATAAATCAATCAAAATTTACAAGTTTTTTAGTTCATCTTCCGTCCTTCCGTAATTCGTTATTGGGGAAAACCCGCAACGGCGGGTTTCCCCTAATAACGAATCCGAACGATGATGAACACGAACAAATGACAAATGGGTCTATTTATAAATGCCAAAAATGAACTATTGCTGGGCCATTGAGGATTGTCATTTGCAGACGGGATCTATCTACCAAATGAAAGGTTTAAAGAATGACAATCGTAATAATACGTCTCAATTTTGTTATTGTACAGGTGTTGCTATTATCGTTGTAATATTTATCTTCGCTCTCGGTAACATTACTATGGTATTACAGTATTATTGTGGTACTAGATATTGCCCCGGGCTTCGCTCCCGTGGGAATTTTGAGATAAAATAGCAATCTTGGATAATGTACCTTTCTAATGATGAAAGAATTTTTGAAATCGGTTGGGTAATTGGTTGGTGAGATTCCCCGCCTCAAACATATAAATACATGTGTTTGAATATCCCCAAGTTTAGAGATGATTAAATGTTATATCAATTCTGTATGATTTCATATTATTTTCAAATATGGTTGAATTTATGCATTATTATGAACTGAGTTTCGCCATACATTTATCCATACAATGACACATATTTTTTGCATCACTGCCGGCAATAGACATAGGTTAAGTATATTATTAGCGTAGTATTCATATTTATTGCATATAATTTATTAGATATGCGCATCCATAATTATTTGAAACTAGTGGCCCGTTCCGGCTTTGCTCGCATAACACCATAATAAATTATACACCTAAGCCTTCCTCAGGAACACACTATTTAATGGTGAAAGCCGTACAAAAAGTCGTCGTAGTAAAAAGTAGTATTTGAGTTTATCGCGTTCAGATAGACGACAAGAAGACTTCGTTTTATAATATGTAAGGATTAAAAACATTATTTTTTTTAACGTTACCGGAATTAAGTAAGAGCCTAAATTCCTTTTTTTTCTCGTGTATAAAGTCTAGTAGAGATAGAAAAAAATAGTTTTCATCAGCTGCTTCTCCCCTCGTGGAGATTGTAAAAGTTGCTTAAGGGTAAGGAGTATTGATACTAGAGATTCATCTTAAAGTCGACTAGCAAATTGTCCCTTTTTTACAATCTCCATTTCACCAATAAGCAAAAGCAATAATTTTAACCAATAAGTTTCGCGGCTCTTGGCCCCGTCTGCCCCGTAAGACGTTAAGACGTGACAATGTATGTAGTATTAAAGCGGCTAGAAAGCAATTGGCGTTGTTAATTCAATGAAAGCTCAATTCAAAAAGAGTTTGAATTTAATTAACACGCTCTTAAGCTCACGCAATAAGTACAGAACCAATTATTTTTAACGAGATAGAATGTAAAAAATAATAATAAAATAATGTTTTTCTTTTGTTTCGTGTGACGTTAACGATGACGTGTGTAGCTTTAAGCGTATGATATTATTAATTAAAAGCTCACTTCTGTTTTAATAACATAATGTTGGAGCCGCGTGTTGTTTGAAATTATTTAAATTGTGGTGTTCGAAAGTTTATTTAAATTCAACGTTAAAAGCGATAAAGTTATTCCATATATTTCGTGGACCTCGATTGTGGATGGTTGGAAAAATATACCTGACCACGCTTCTTGGGAAGGCTATTGTTGTTAATCAGATATGTAACAAGGCGTAGTGTCCCTTAGTCGCCGTATACTGTATCCACAGGGGGTCAAGTAGTGCTATTTTAGGGCGGAACCATACGCCACAAACAGTCTGTGATACAATTATTTACTTATATTAACTTTTATGTCTTTACCTAGTTTAATGCTAAATTCTTCTAATAATGAAATTTATTATCATCTAAAACCGTAGTTCTTGTATATCTCCATATACAAGAACTACGGTTTTACGGGTTACGGCCTAAATAAAAGACTCCATATTAACATTCATCAGACATATTTGATATCCATACTTTAATTAAAATATGTATGAGACATAGACAATGTGAGCGTAGGCATCATTACATTCATGAATGAACCACAGACAAAAGAGCAACAGTCTCTAGACGTTTACATGCACGAGTTGGTTACATGCCGTGGTATAGTCGTAGTGATAAGATGAAGCGGGAGCGACTTTTCCCTCTAAGTAGCATCAGTAGGTTAACCGATCTAGCCCAATTTTTGTGTGATAGTTGATAACATTATGTTGAATTCGAAGAACGTGTCAAACTACATAGAAATCAAGTCCGTTTCGGACTCGCTTTCTATGGATTTCTCTTAGTAGATCCCGAATAAAAGCAGAGGAACATGATCATGGACATCAGGAAAGGGAAATCCAGATAGTCTCTAAGGGCCAAATCTTATTCTCAACACTATATAATCAGACACCTAGTTCATTTTTCTAGTTTATTACCGTCTATAAGTGGTAAATTAGAGTGAAAGAAATAAATAAGCAAAAAATAAACATTATAACTTAGGTATTATTCTTATATATGTATAATTGTATATTTAAAAACCGCTCAAAAATTACTGGGTCAATTTTAAAGCGATACCAATTTGCTAATATAGTTTTGATACTTGTCATTTTTTTTCTGCATTTTGTATTAAACAAGAATGTTTAGTAAACGCGAAAGTCTATGAGTTGCGTCCTCATTATGGTTCATAATATAGAGGCATTGTTCCTGGAAACATACTCTTTTTTCGAGATATCTGCCATGCCACTGGGTTTTCGCTCTTGTTATTCCGCGCTGCATCTTAACAGCCTTTAGGAAATTATTTTTATTCATACAGATAGCAAAAAAAAACTTATTTTCTAATGTGTCATTAAGATCTAGGGATTGCAGCGGATGTGACAATAGATTACTTTAAAGTGTGATTATTCCTATTTTGTAGATCAATATTGTAACATTGATCTACGACCTTAACCTTTATCTTCATGTTATGTTATGTCCATAGTTACATTTCTTCAACGCCAATGTTTTTGTAGACCTCCACTTGCTTCTGATGAATGCATGCTTGAAATCTCCAGTATAATAATAACAACTACTGGAGCTAATTTATCTACCATTATAGTTTTATAAAAAAAACGCTTTTCTCAAAAATAAAATCTATATCCAGTGAAATTCATCGAAAAATGTGTCAAAAAAGTTTTTTTACCTCAACTTATCAGCAGTAGGTTATTCAAGCAAGTTATAAAGTAGGCCGCGTTCACAATAATGTCCCCTCTGTCACAAATTATGTTGGTTCAGAAGGTTCATTCCGTAAAACAAATTCAAGGCAACAGCGAAGGATGGACGCTATACATTGGGATTGGTTGCATCAGTCAACTTTGACGTTAACCCGCACGAACTGTAACTTTTAGATAAAATGGCGTACTTTGTGTATTTTTGAGCAGGTTTAAGTTAAGTTAACTGGTGGTATGCAGGCTACCGTGGGAGTTTAAGGGCAAAATGATGATAGAACAGAGATTATTACCAGTAGACTATTTGTGTTTGAGTAACAAATGACCTCTCATTTGTCATGTCATTACTTATTATTAATTTTAGTAGGAATTACATTCGATGTATCATATATTTGATATCTGTTTAAGGCATGTAGGTATATAACAAGAAAAGTATTACTATTATTACTACAAATTTTAAACTTTCGCGCTATGTTATTTAATATAAATAATGTATTACGAAGAACGTCATGCCCATACAAAAAGAAGGAAATACGTTTGGCTACTACTTTAACCTAATTTACTTTGTATAAAAATAAATAAATAAAAAAAAAAACGCCTAGCATATACCTAGTACGTTATAACAATTGACACCAAAATTAAAGAATTTTTGAAGTGAAAACTTCTTTAGCGGCGTTGTGCACTTTTTGCGATAGGGTCAGGACACGTGACCTAATCGAAAATTCGTAAGACGTCAAAAATGCACAAGTTTTCACTTCTGCCAGCACATCCGCGGAGTGCAACCGTATATTTTTTATGATTTAATCGGTGAAAAATGTTTTCTCCCAATACATTAATTTGGTCAAAAATATATCTATTAACCAAGGTCGAACCGTCGCGTACCTTATATCCCGGACGTTTCGGATCACATTACAATGAGCAAGGGTAACCGAGTGACGAGTCACAGTGGGTGTCTGTTCTGTTGGTCTTCTGTTGTACCTTATGCTGTGTCCCTGAGTCGGTCGCACTTCATTAGTCACTGTTAGCCTGCCCTTTGTTCTCCCTCGGCCAATATAAACTGTTTTTTGCGGATTAGGGCCGCCTCTGAGCTTTCTGTACGTGGCTTACATGTTTACACTTCAGACTTCCATTTCAAATTCAATTTTATTATGTTCATAATCCATTTCGAATTGCTAGACTGGAAGGTCCTGGGTTCGATCCCGGTTAGGTAAAGATGGAAAATGATATTTCTTAGATTGACATAGGTCTTGGATGTTTATCTATATATGTACATCTTATAGAAAATATTTCGTTGAATTAGTACCCCATAACACAAGTCTCGATTTTTTAATTTGGGGCTAACAATATGTGTAATTTGTAACTATAATATATTTATATGTTGACATATAAAATGGTGTGAAATAATTATAATGTAGGATGAATTTTTGAGATTGTGAGAGACTGGTGTCTGAACTGACGCATATTTGAAATGTTTGGTATATGTTGATTGATTTAATGAATGTTAATATTAATGTTTTTGTTTCAGGTAAGTCTATGGCATATTTATTAGTGGTGAGAAATAAATACGTGTTCTTTTTACGAGACAATTATTTCAAATTTTTGAGATGTATTATACTGCTTAGATTCCCATAATATACTTGGTCGTATATGCAGCTCTTTCCTTTTATTATTAGAGGTCCGTCCCGGCTTGGCTCTGATAAAACCATAATAAAATAAGTCTATGTCACTCGAGAAGGTATCGTCTATCTCAGTGCTAAATTTCATTGAAATCAGCCCAGTAGTTTTTGAGTTTATCCATTACAAACAAAAGTATTGATTTGAAGGTTCTATAAATACCGGACTACTGAAGCACCGCTGTAAGGTTTGTAGTACTTAAGATTCATCGAACTAATATAACATCGCGTTGGCAAAGCATCGTTAGAAAAAAACATTGTACAAAAAACAAATCGTAGTATAAAGTTTCACACGTAACGCGTAGGGAACCAGATTTTTCTAGGGTGAAAACCGAAATAAATGAAATACAATGTACTTAATAGAATATTACGAAAATATAGACAACTAGGAAATTTTGTTGAAGCACGTAACATTTTAACATGGGAGGGTAATGTCAAACTAAAAACATTGTTTTATTAACCCTTGAAGCAAAAAGATGTTATCTATGTGTTATATATGGTGGTGTTTGATTGGTAAGTGTGTATGTATTGTCTGTGTACGTGGCACCGTAACTCATCAACGGGTGAATCGATTTGGATGCGTTTTTTTTATTTATTTGATAGCTAATTTTTATGGGATGGTTCTTAGATTTGTTTAATCAAAATCAGTTCAGCCGTTCAATAGCTGTAGCGGAATGAATATTTAAAGACGAGGGATTTTTTTAATTTGTCTAATAAATAAAATAGTATTATAGAAGAAATACTGTTATTAGACAATAATAAGTCACAATAATAAGTCAAGAAAAAAAAACTTGTTTTTCTTAAGTCTCGTCTCCTTCTAGACAGTGACCCGGCGAGACAGTGATGGCACAGAATGTTTTTCTACAGCTGTCAGAAGTATAATTGTTAATTACGATTTCTCATTACCATCTGGTTTTCCAATCATGTAAGAAAGCTATTTATAACTCACCATCGAATCGATTCGAAGTGAGACACAGCTAACTAATCACAGTGCGCCACACAACGACCACCGCACCGCAATGTGATGTGGTTCACTGAGTCTCATTTCGAATAGATTCGATAGTGAGAAGTGAAATGCAAACCCACACTTCGCCCTGTCTCTCTCCCAGGAGGCCAGGATTATAGGTAGGTAGGTTTGGCTACGATTTTACAACTGTCCGTCTGATCGAGGTCAACCCACTTTGGGAATGCTATTGTTGCCTGTGAGCTGTTAAGGTCATGTGACCCTTAATCGCTGATATCCACGGGAGTATATGGACTGATCCTATTCTAGGCGAGAGGATTTAACGCTAGTAAAATCGATATCCTATTTCTTGTACTTAATATTTTGCATGATGTAAAAATAATCTGAAACTTAGTTACTTCTGGAAAATATTGTGATGAGTTTGAGCTATTTACATACAATAGAGATTTTTTTAAAATAAGTACATATTATTTATGACATGGCGAGACGACTTGGATAGGTTCCGCAAAAACTAAATAATACCTATGGAAAAAATAGAGAAAAATAAATAAGAGTATAGGTACGTTATATTAGAGTAGATGAATATATCTCATGTAGATTCAAGTTAAGCTAACGCCAAGTCGTCGTAATAGCCACGGGTTGACTTGACGATGTCTGTCTTAAGCCTTGACGTATACAGGAGCCTTTTATAATTGTACTTCTAAAAATGTATACATTTGGTTCAGCTGTCTACATTTTATTTACATCTAATTGGCCCTAAATAAGTTTATATATAAAAAGAAAAAAGAAAATAAAAAGAAATTCCCTATCGCGTCTGTCTATTTGTAAGAAGGCGATCAACTCAAAAACTACCTGACTGATTTTTGAACGGTTTTCACTAATATATAGTGTGATTCCTTATGACGGTCCGCATACACCTAACACACCTAAGTGTTACACCTCAGTACACACCTAAGTGTTAGGTGTGTACTGATGTGGTGGAAGGAGTATAATATGGAAATGAATAAAGTATAATTGTATGAGGATAACAAGTCTTAGTAACAAATTATTATATTGATCCTTGAATTTGTGTTCAATTATAATTTATGTTATGATGGTTGAGTTTGTTTTTATAATTTTTGAAAATGTACTTTCCAACCAACCAGCTTCATCGTTCCTAATATCTATTTTATCTAGATTATACATATTCTTTGACCTTGTCCACCCTATTGTGGAAATACTGAAGTATATTATATATTTATTGTTATCTTTTTATGAAAGGCCATTGTATGCTTCCCAAATAAAATAAATAAAAATAAGAAACCAACCTTGGGCTCTGATCGGTTCCATTAGGAAAAGCGCACAAAGAGAGGAGAGTTTAGTCTACGTTAACCTTTATTTAGTTTATGGCTAGCGGGGTAGTTCGCGGCGTCGCTTGGCAACCGCCTCTGGACCCACTCCAAAGCTCATAAATATATCCTTGCCTAGCTTCTTTTTGACCCATAAAAGTATGTCCGATAGAAAATTGTAACACGACGCCTCATAAACTTTTAGGCCGATAATAGAAATTGAAAAATGCTCGTGGATTAAAATATATATATTTTTTATTAATTCCATTTATAACTTTTATTATACAAAATTATAGAGGAAATCAGTTTATATAAAATAGTAATTGATAAAATAATGGTGTTTCTATTTATTTGAAGTTAAAAAATATTACTGTAATTAAATATACTAGTTTTGTTTCTGTCGTGTCATAAAAATACATTACTTGTCTGTATCTTGCACATTTCTGATGTGAAATCATTTACTAAATATTTCACTCTCTCACTCATCTGAGCGTTCCCGGTATCTTCCTCAGCCGGAAAGCGTCGGAGCTCAGGATTCGTTAAATTTTAATTACATACAGTATTTTTCTCATTTCAATTATCTCACTGGGTATTTACCATTGAATCATAAAACCGTTTCAAAACTACGCACTTTTTCCACAATCTTATTCTATCCAATCCTCTCTCGCCGATTGGTTTAATAAGAAGCATAGTAAAACTCAAACAATGCACTTAAGTCTGGTTTTGGTGTTTGGAAAACCGCCAAGACGCTTCAGGATCACTTGGATTTGTGTATGGATTTGTCAAATTAAATTTGGTCAAACTGGAATAAAGTAGTCCTAGAAACGTAATCTTTGGAATTTTAAAGAAATGTGGTTTTGGAAATTGATTTTAGTTTATTTTCACTGATTACGATCTCACTGAGCGTTTTTTAAGCAGCCGTTGAGCGTCGGAGCCCAGTGTCCGTTTTCCTATAGTGTTCGACATTCCAAGCGGTCCGAAGTAGGTAGTTTTAAAAGGAAATCAGATGCCTTTAGGCGACTTAAATAAAATCTGACATCAGTGCGATAACACACTAAAAGAAGAAGAAGAAATTACCAAAATTACAAAACTTGTACCTACGTTCCGCTCCGCTTCGCGCCTCCCACAAGGCGCCTATGTGTGGAGACCTAAAAGGGGCTCCGTATGATATATCGACTGAGAATCCACTTAGTAGATTTTCACGAATCACTTACCTTGGAAAGTGGGACGTTGTTACTAAAGATTTGAAACCGTTTGAGCGTGAACAACCAGCGAAGTTATTTTGTAGATTCGAGAATAACTCCCTTGGAAACGAAAATGGTCAGTGCTCATTCTTATCTCTATATGATGAATGTTATATTCGCGGCTTAAGAGAAATGCACTTTTTCCCGGAAAAACACTTTTCATGAATATATTCCACCGAAATACGATCACAAAATTACATTTCAACAAAAAAATTAGAATTCTCAAAAAGACTCAAAGGTTATCAGGTTAAATTTGAACAAAATAATATTATGAAAAGAATAAATAAAAATAAAATTTCTTTATTCAATCCTTACAGGATAATAAATTACCAGAAATAAGCATATAAATAAAAGGATCACAAATTAATAAGGTGCCTGAACTAGAATGTAAATAAATCACCCTGTGTTTCAGGCGTTAAAAGCTACAATAATCACAAATTAACAATTAATTACATATATGTTATATTGTATGTTTCTTCATATGACATATTAAGGGCGTTTTGAATGATTTTCTTAGAAAATATGATAATGAAAGTAAAATAAGTGACACGTTATTTTGTTTGGAGCGTGATAAGTGAGAGTCACACGGCGTCTCGGGCCGTGTATCACGGATGCTTTACGTCTTCATAAAAATAATATATGTGACCAACCCGTTTATGTGAGGAATATTTCTTTACAACTGTGTTTTCTCACATGACAGCGTAGGAGAAATGGTTTATTTATGTACAAGAGTTATGTAAGATGCGGTGATGAGCCGTCCACCTGTGATCGAACATTCCAGATTAGAATCATGTATCGTTGTCTTCATAAACCAACATTTTCTTCCAGTGAAGGAAAACATCGTGAAACGACTAAAACTGTCAACCAATGTGAAAGTTTACGCTGGTTGACAGTTTTAGTTCTCTAGTGTGTATGCAACTACTAGCTATTAAATGAGTTCAACGAGTTGAATGAAATCTAATACCAGTGTTAGCAATAACACACTCGATAAGAAAGACAAAGAGAGTCAAAAGGCAGACTATAGCTTTCATTAGTGTTATGCGGCCTCTATCAGAAGATCCGCTGTAGGCATTCAGTTTTTAACCCCCGACGCAAAAAGAGGGGTGTTATAAGTTTAGCGTGTCTGTCTTTATATCTGTCTGTGTCATCGTAGCTCCCAAACGGATGAACCGATTTTAATTTAGTTTTTTTGTGTCATATATAGATAATTTTATCAAGAGTGTTCTCAGCCATGTTTCATGAAAACCTGTTCAGTCGTTCAAAAGATGTAGCGAAATGAATATTAAAAGTTGGGGGTTTTATAAACTGGTAAGTAATATAATTTATTATTATTTATTAGGTTTTTTTAATGTCCCAATGTCGGGTTGTAATAATTACTTGGGTTCCACCTTCTCTATCAGGAAATCGGATTGTTTATGTATTCATTCTAATTGTCCCTCATAACAAGACGCCCAAATCCTTCCGAGAACCCATCACTTCATCGCAATTATCTTCAATGAGTGTCACAAGTTTTGATGAATTAAAAATTGATGTTTCAAATACTGACCTGGAAATATAATTATGGGTAACAAAACTTTGATGTTACGATTTCGATAAAATATAAAAAGAAATAACAACAGACTGACTGTGTTTGTCAGCAATAAATAATCGAGCAAATTAAATTTCAATGTAAACAGATTTTAGGATTTGTTAAATATAGTATTAAAGAATCTACGAATAATTTTCTGGGAAATGAAGATTTAAAAAAAAATATATTCTAATAAACGCCTTCCATATAATATAAAAATAAGTCCTCATTTCGCGTTTTACCCGTCTATCTATCTGTACGAACAAGATATAAACACAAAAACTATCGGACGGATATTTGTACGGTTTTCACCAACATATAGTGTAATTCCTGACGGTGGTTTAGATGTTTGATCCATAATGGTTTAACCCGAGCGAAGCCGGGACGCACCGCTAGTATATAATAATTCTAAACATTTATTTATTCAAAATATCATTTGAATCTATGTATGACTGTAGTAGGTGTCCTGGACGAGAGGGTGCAAGAATGAGCGCCTAATCGCTGGGATATTAGCCGCACCTGCCCCACCCCTCCTACACCCCCTTACCCTTTATCAACCTTTATTTAATTCTAAAGAATTTACAACAAGCAATCAGCTAAATTAAGTCAGTGACAGAAGCCAGGCGCAAAAATGGAAACCAGATTACGTTTATATTAAGAAAGAAGACCCTTTTTGAGGCTCTATTTCAAAATGAAATGAACGCACGTTTCGCCGATATTTAAATTCTTCCATTTATAAAAATAAGGCAGTCATTAAACAGGTTGGTATAATTTATATTTATAATATCGGTATTTAAAACAAATCGTATATAGTTAAAATTGAACTTGTTATTTTAACTTCATAGACTTTTTTAATTTTGTATATTACTAAGTATTACATAACTATGAAGAGGTTTTATAACTGTAACTATGTAATCTCTTAGTATCTTTATATAAAAGGTTGCCATAGAAATCTTTGTGAAATTAAATCAACTAGCAATAACTTCTCGTCGACATAGAATCGAAAATGTAAAGCGGTTCTTATACGCTTAATTGGCGACATTTAAGGACCATTTTACAGTATGCCGTATTTCAAGACGACATTAAAATGTCGTAACTGTCTGGCGGTACAATCGAATATGTCAAGTTACCTAATTTGACCATTATACCGCGGTAATAGTGGCGAAATTGCAACGAAAATGCGTCGTGTCATGTACCTATACTGTTGACTGATGTTTCATGTACTTATATAGAGCTAGAAAATCTTCTGCAAGTAATCTTATTATTAATAACAGATTTTATATAATACTTGGCAATTGTTATATATGTAAGTATATATTACAGATATGATATTTTGTAAGCCTGTAGAAACAATGGCAAGTTTGTAGAAACAATAGAATCTGAGATATTTAATGGTTATTTACAAGAAGGATTTACAAAATCAATCATTCATAAAATTGGCATTATCACACCACATATTAATTATATTAAAGTAAAATAGTGAAACTAATTCTTGTCTGCTTTAAAATTTGAAGAATTGTAATGACAGCGCGGCTGCTGTTGTCGAAACGCTCTGAGAACCACCCGGCCTTCTTTTCCGCGCATAAGTCCTAAATATTTTTTCATTATTTAAACTTTGAAAGGGTTGTTGTTGTCTATGTGACTTAGATGGCAAAAAAAACCGTGAGTCTGATTACCATCGGGCAACCCATATTATCGTTGTCTACTATGTTATACGGACATGGAATTTCAGAATAATCTAATTTAATTTTCCGTTTTAAAAATGTAAATCGGGGGCAAACAAGACGGCCCGGAGCTTTTATTAGCTTTGATCAAATCTCCATAAAGCTGTAATTAGCCGGGCCGCTGCCTCGGATCGCGGGAAATGACTTAATCCAGTGATCAGTTAATTGGCGAAAAGAATTTGCGCGGTAATGATTACATCTTGGTATAAACATTAGACTTTCTTTAGTCCTAACTTGTCTGGTTTTATTAAAGTTGCTTATCTGGCATCTGTAACTGTAGCTCTTTAGCTTCACCGAAAACGAGTGGTGATTTATGGAAACTACGTGAGAAACTCACATTCATACAACTCAATATTATACTCATAGGGCATGGCAGGAGCTGTAAAATAAAAATAATAATGACATACATACTTTAAAATTAAAACATTAAAACCTGGGACCTTTCAGTCGCAGGGCGTCCTAACTTTTGGACCACGTCGATTCTATACTAAAAGTCGAGATCTATACTAAACATATAAGCATATAAAATAAAAACATTATACCTACATTCGATCACGCTTAATGCCCAGATAAAACATTCCATGTAGTGCTCAAAATAAAATCATATCTTTGTATAAAATAAAACCAGATGATGTGGAAATTCAGTGCGCAATTCCGAGGAAACCTCACTTCGCGTGATACGCAAAATGGCGTGTCCCGGAGTGCCATTGATAAGATGGAAAAAGGTCTCCTCAGTTCACTTGTGTCGAAAGAATGAACACGTGAACGTGTTAAGAGAATCGACAGTGCCAGATTTGGCAGGACGATTGCCCTAGACGAAATTAATGTGGGGCGCACCTTATCTGTAAATATTCATGTGACGCATCTGTGAACAAATTTCTATACAAAACTTCAACAAAACGTCTCGGGGAACATCCCCGAGACCTGCTCACAAGACGCTAAGCGGTTTATTAATTTTAATTCATTTTAAAAATCTTACAGACTTTATAAACGGCATGTTTTAATTAAGAATGGCTAAGAAAATTGTTTATAAATAACATGCAAATCTCAAATTTAGAAGAGGTTACTTTGAAAAATATTTTTGTATTACAAGAGGTAAAGAATCTGTGTTTCTGCACGGACAAAATTTATCTAGTTTTGAAGTAAAGAATATTACTTTGATCTTTTGTATTCTCAGACTTATGATTTGTAATTGTTAAAAAACTACAAATCCTCTCAAATTTCCAATAGCGTCGTTTGACGACGCCGCGAGTTGTGCGAAAAAAAATTTTAAAAAGTTCATTCAGTGCCTCTTTGTATTCAACCTATCTGCAATTCTAGGACCGTAAATTGTGTGAGGTAAAAAAAGTTAATTCGCAAACCAGCGACACTTATTTGTACACAGTGCCCTAAGCGTTTCCCTAACCACACCTTACCCTAATACGCCGCACCGGTACTGAGAATCGAACAAGAATGTGAAGCTCAAGCACGAATTTGATCGAAAATTATATTCGATGCTACTCCTGTGAGAATTTGAAGTAATTTTGGAATGTTAGATTTCAGATATGAAATATCCCAAGTAGTGTTTGCCATTGTTAAAATATTATATAACTATATTCCAACAATGGCAAATACCACTAACTTTAAATTTACTCTGTTGCTATGTATGCTATGTTTAATAGCACAAATGAACATACATAAACCTGTCCAATTCATTATATTAATAGCAAAAGCATAAAAGCCTATTTAAGGTAAGTATGAGGTAGTTACGCTCAATATAAATCTATGCGGCGATACGGGCAAATTTAATATGATTTTGGGTAGGTTGATATGCTGCTGATTATACTTATAGCACATTTAAAGACTTATCCTGTTATTCATAAAAAAGATAACGAATAGTTCAGCTAAAGTCTATTTCGTCACTATCGCACTACACATCGAAAGAGACACAACATAATTTAACTTAAAGTATGTTTTAACTTTTTTTATGAATAACAGGGTAACTCGCACTATAAGTATCTAATTATAGGTAGGTTTTAGATCCATCTTGAATAATCTCAATATTAGCTTCCAACAGGCAATACGTAGGCGTTGGTTGATATTATCTGTTGAACATTTGATTTCGGTATTAATCTATAACATCTGATAATTAATGAGCAATCTAGTAAATGATGATAATCTAGCAAATGATTATGTCGTGTGAATGCTAATTACAGTGTTTATATATCTTTATTAAAATCAATAGTTTCCCATAACCATCGTTTTTGCTTTATATTTTATCGTTCGTTTATATTTACTGTATGTTAAACTATTAGTTATTTATGAATTTGTGTTTTCACTAGAAAAAAATTTACTTGGCCGTTTGTTTCATATGGAAAATACAAAAATTTTAAAGTTTTGCAATGAATATAATATTTTATACGAAAGTGGTTTGATGTGATAAAGGATTGGACTGGACTTAGATACAACCAACTGAAATAGCGGCCCAAAGCCGCGAGGATTACCTCCAAACTTCAACTCGAAGATGGCACCCTGTGATGATGATATACGAGTATTTCTATGAATCATACTTTCGACTAGGGATGTAGTATAGACAAAAAATACTTTTTAGTAACCCACCAATTAAAACAATTTAAATGTCGTCGAGGCCCGAAAAATCGTCCTTTATTTATATACGTCATAGTCTAGAATCCCGGTAAATTCTGAAAGTGTGGCAACCCTAGTTTAGGCAATGTGTATCTGAAGCCACGACTCCTCGGGGCCACATAACGCAGAAAGAAGAACGCAAAAACATCTTCGCTGATTAAATTTTGTCATTTTATCAACACACTGCTGCGGTTTAGGTACCTTTACAGTTTTACAAATTATCCATGCATACTAAATAATAATAATAAATGACAAACTTTGTCTATTTTCTACGCGTTGACGGGTATACTGCTGAACTGATTTTGATGAAATTTGCTTTGTATCGATACAGTACGGTGTAAAACATAGGGCACTTCTTATGGTCGCGCTAGTATCTATTATTAGTTTAAAATTTTCCTGATTTATTTTTGTACAGTATTTATACAGCTTTTGTTTTGGTCTTAAAGAGCTGTAATACTGGGGTTGAGAAGTAGGCAGCAAGGGTCTGTAACCAATCTGCTGAGTACAACTTTAGCTCATTAGTAATTGAGATTTATTACCATACTGTTGTGGTTTCATAAACTCTTTTTTTATCATGATCATCATATCGAGTGTGTTTATTGCTAACACTGGTGTCTAATTTTATTAAAGGCATCTGACATGATTTTTACGACTACCTAGCGCGATCTAGTAGCAGGTATTCGCATACACATTAATGATCTATACTTCACCAATGCACGGTTTCCTTACGATGTTTTCTATCACCGGCAGCAAATGGTAGTCTATGAAAACTACTACTGAGTTAGATTGGTAGACAAACTTATGTGGCACGAGTAGGATTCGAGCCTGGGATCTTTCGATCACAAACGGAAGTTCTTAACCACTGGGCCACCATCGCTTCACTCGTTTTTATGAATAGCAGGATTAAGTTACAGCATCGTGGTCTTTATTTGCACATACATTTCAAAACATGACAGCATTTTACATATAACCCAAGCTATTACTTACTCTCAGCTATTCTAGTTCCAATATAATCCACTCTGAGGCAATCTGGAACAAGGGTCGCATCTGTGTTGGCTGTATTTCCTGTCGTTACTCTGAATATGTTATGAGACACCCACCGACGACACACTTAAATCGAATTTGTACGTCGATTTTGGTGATTACTTCGGAACAGGTTGGATGTTTATATGAAATATACATTTTTTATATTCAATCTTTATTTGTCATAAAAAATATACATACAATTATATAATAATTAAATTAACCTAAAATGAAAAATTATGTTTTACTTTTTTATTGTTTTTACTAGCGACCCCGCGCGCCTTCGTACGAGGTCTACAATAGTGAAAAGTGAAAACTTCCGTTGCGTGATTTAAAAGTGGAAAGCTTAGAAACTGACAGACGCGATTTCGTTTTATTCTTCGTATAAAACGAAATCGCTTTTTATACGAAGAAGAAGAAAGAATCACTACAAATTATTATTATTAATTAATAATAATTTGTAGTGATGATATTTTCTCTTATTTTCCTTACCTGTTTGTTGGGTTTGTCTGTAATCAAATCTGTCATTAATCCATTTCTAGAGAATTGATAATTTTCACATTACTTCTTCATAAAGGAACAATACATTTATTTTAAGAGAATTCTATTCAGTATTATAATTATACATCAGATAGTTATCGACATATCTCATTTATTTATATTGTTTACCTTTATTACAAAAACATGTAAAGGGCGGAGGATTTTTCAACCAGTCAACCAATAGGTGATGCATAGTGAAAATAATATTCCTCATCTTGACCATTGTTGGTAATTTTTTTTACTATGTGGCTCTTTAATGTTTTTATGTAGGTAACCCTTTGATCGCCTATAGAGGCAATTAAAGGTCAAATCGAAAGGCCAGCGAAACAGTTCCACCCTAAGCAATAAATAAGCAAAGTCGTTCAGTAACATTAGGATTTTGTGGATTTATGTCAAGGATTGTCCTCCTCTTAAATTTAATGGTGTCTTTTAAGAATCATTTCAAAATACGATGCCCTTTTGTCCAGACAGATCTAAAATTATTTTTTCTCTATAAGATCAAGGGTGAGTTGCAGCAGTCAACTTTGACGTTGATTTTAACCTGTGCGCCGCCGCCATTTAGACAAATGACGTACTTTGCGTTTTTCTGTGCAGGTTAAAATTAACGTAGTAAATTAAAGTTGATTGATGGAACTTACACAAAAAATTTCTTTTTCCGAAACCATATTTCGACTAACCACGGCTTGTTATCAAACCATAACATAGGCTTGATTATAAAAGCGCCCAAGCGGCGTCAAAAACATTGCAGTCTTTGCAGAGTTGCGTAAAAAATGCTTTGACATTTTTTGGAGAAATGGGTTGCGTGGCGAGGGCAGATAAATTCTGTTTTTAAACGACTTTTTGTGCAGACTGTAATTTTTTTTAGCGTATATACGAATATATCTCCCTGTCTACATATTTGTACAACCTAGATACAAATGAACAATTAATGGACAACACTCAACGGCAGGAAGCTTGTATCGCGAAACCAATGGTCAGAAATACAGCCAGAACCGCAAGCAAATATTTGTGATCACAGGTACTATTTGCTCGGGCAGGGAATCGAACTCAGGACCCAGATAGCGGATCGGCGTGGTGGATATAGACCATAAGGTTTTTTTTAAAGAAACTAAACATAATTAAGACTTTAAATGCTTTACTTTCGTCCTTCTATTGTAGTACTTCTCAAGGCTAAGGTCGTGGTCAAAACTACTTTCTTGCTTGCTTTCTTTGCTTTACTTAAAAGGGCTGAGGGTTATTTTTTTTTTTGCTTCTATAATTTCCATTCCTATGAAGTCACATATTTTGACTACGTATTTATTTCTTTAATTATACGAGTATTTTAAAATTTTCTTCTTCTTCTTCCTTGCTTGTTCCTGTTGTTCCTGTTACTTGGAGACGGCCCTTCTCGTGCTGAGGCGCCATTCTGTCCTGGGTTGTCTGTGTAGCTTCATTTATTAAAATTTTATTGCACAAAATTATAACTTGTAAATAGGCGGACTTAATGCTAAAAGTATGTATCTAACAGTCAACCTTTATGTACGACTGACTACTCTTTATTATACTGTGCTTTGGATTATAAGACTCGTTCATACATATCCTTACATAATTATAAAACAAAGTTCTCTACCGCGTCTGTCTGTTTGTCTGTCTGTCTGTTCGCTGCTCAAAAACTACTGCACGGATTTTCAGGCATCCATAAGGAAGACCAGCGCCCCAACAGTGGGGATGATGTATGATCCTTAGGGTTGGCGTATATACACTGTGTTTTACTGCAAGGTTAAAGTTAATGTCAAAATTAAGTGATGCAACCGTACCTGAGTTGAATAAAGAATATTGAATTTGAATATTACTTGACATGGTAAAAAGAATAGATACGTATAAGAAGACATTTTTCCAAGTTTATGACAAAATAAATCAATACTTACATTGTCTCCTCGATTTTAGTTGAATACTTTTAGCGATAAAGCCTGCGTAAGTAATGTCGTAAAATATGGAAACCATTTTTTCCTGAGATCAGGAATTACTCAGGAAAATTACCTATTCCTTGCCATTGCCAGTCAAAATGTGGGGCGTGTTTACATTGTCAGGCTTGAGCGGGGCGGAATTGATTAAAAATCAATCTTGAATAAAATAAAAATTTAACATTTTATTAGGATTAACTATTCAAATCAATTTGGGTTTGCGATGATGGTTTACATAGCAATATTGCATTTTTATCTAATTTGCTAAAAACGAATTATCGCTTTAATTATTATTTGTTTTTATCAATAAACGGCGAACATTCTCTGCCAGATAACAATTAGGAAAAACAGACAAATTAGGTGATGCGTGTAATTAATCGTAACATAACTAATATTTTTGCTAAAACTAGTATTTTGTTAGACGCATTACATATATAAAATTATTATCTTATGGTTGTGCTTTCAAAACCCACAGATTTACCTAGTTGTGTATTTACGAAAAGTATTTCTTATTTTTCGCATGTAGTTTGCTTTGATAAACCTAAGCTTGTGATTAATTGGACCAAACATTTAACTGCTACTTTTAAACGCGTAAGTGTATTATCTTAAGTCTGTTTTATGGCGCCATAAACGGGCGTAAGTCTAGGTTGACACGCCGAGATATCTGGGATTATTTGATTGGCGCGTTCGAGACATTTTTTTACGAGAAAATATATTTTTAGTCAATCCCCGTGGGAATTCGGAGTTACGGACAAGGCAGGAAAATTACGTCCAAGATTTTAAAAATAAAAATTGTACAAAAATCCTTCTTCTTCTTAGCATGTTGACTTTTGTAGGAATCAATACAAAGCGGTGGTGGTGTAATGGTTAAGGCGCCTGACTGTAAACCGATAGGTCCCAGGTCCGAATCCTACGCGTACCACATGATTTCTTATACTAATACCTAGTAGTTTTCATGGACCACTTGCTTCCAGTGGAAGGGAAACATCGTGACGAAACCTGTACTCTGATTACAACTTGTGTGTGAAATGGAGAAGGCAATGGCAAACCACCCCGTGCCAGTACCAAGAAAGACGTTGTGTGTGTTTTATTTCATGACCCTTAGTCATGAGGAATACGATTATGAAGTAGAACCTGTTTGATGTCCCACGTACCCCAAGATAAGTGTAGCATTGAGAGACCTGGAAGTCCTCGAAAGAACTTAATGTGTTTACCATTCGTGATGTGTTATATAATTCTGTATGATAACAAGCAATAAACTTTTGAATGTACATATGTAAAGCCGTTAAGATAATACAAACTTGTGCAAATTCAAACCTTGTCGTGATCAGGCGTTGCAACTTGACTTGCTACAAGTGGGTGTAAGTTTAACACAGAATAAGAAATACTACTGATATACAGAAGGATCACTTAAATATACAATATTAGTTATACGACATCGAAACCTATTGCGTGGTACGAGAGACCACTTTAAATAGCGTCTTAACGTTGTACTTACGTACCCTTACAACTGTTATACCAATCCGAATCATATGTAGGGCACGAGAGTTATTATTGCGTTGGCACTGCTGCGGTCAGCTGATGAATTGAACCCCAGATTAGTTGCTCCCGACAAAATGACTCCAAAGCTGGTGCCATAATAGCAGTGCTTTCGGAAACATATGTAAGGACTTGCGCAGTGCATAGCGTGGCGCACTCTCGACCCTAATCAACAGTTTATAATATAAAACCTAGGCAGATTTCAGCGGGAAGTAAGAAGTGCACTGTACACTTATTATACTGTGATTATACTGAAAAGCCCGGTGGAGTCCGGTGGCTATCGTACCTTCACTCCACATTAAAGTACAGGTCATAGCACTAGTTCTACCGCACCGCTCCCTCCCGGCACCATAACGTTTATTGAAAGTGAACTTTAAAACGTCCTCAGTAGACATACTTTACATTGGCAAGAAATTAGCGGACAGCGCGGTGCGGGACTAGGGTTCTATAACCTTATCTCCTTTCTCGCAACGTTTGTATCCGAATTTGTTTCATGCTAAATTAGTAAGTCGTGCTGCCGTCTTCGCGAGGCGCCTTTGAGACTTGCAGCTAAATTACGTAATTTTGCCTCTTGATTTAATTTCGTCTTGTCAGTAAAACTAGGTGCTTTGACATTCTAAATTGTATGAGAAACCCAGTTTATTGGCGTTTCTATATTGAAATAGCAAAATATTATTTATTTCTTCAGACAAGTAAGATCGTAGGAGTGTGATTTATTTCATTTTATAGTACAGCAGGTAGGTACAAGTTAATACAAAGATAAATATTATAGGTATATTTGTCATCTTTTTTAGACAAATTATGTGCAAAGGGATCTCGACTTTTCACTGAGTCAAAAACGGATATACGCGGACTTCGGGCTTCGTAGCTTAACAGGCGGGAATGAAACCACCCCCGAACGTATGTAACCGGGAACATGCAGAAATAAGAGAGAGACTCAACCCTCTTAGAGACTCTAGTCCTCAATTACTTTAAATGAAGAAACTCTCTGTAAAACAAGACTTTGTGACAATTAAATACCAATCGGTTTATAAGTCTGAATGTTTGTCTTTCGTCTAAATCGAATAGTTCTTTCTCACGGTCGATGAAATGCGCTACGCTTCTAAATTATTATTATCTACGTAGAAAAGCATTGGTACCTAGTTAATCCATAAAACCATTTTGAAATTCCACGAGCGTCGAAGTTAAATGCACGCTATCCGCCAATCAGACAGCCGGAGTTTAAGACTAACTTTCCGAACCGGCTCCGCTCAAACAAATAGAAAGGAGGTTAACGCGGCCACGGAATACGTGTTTGCAGCCTTTGAGGTTATTTGACTTACATATAGCTTAACTACATTAGTTTGTTATCAATATTGTTCTGTGGTTTACATTGCAAGTGTAAGCTGAGTGAGAATCATTATTCGAGAATTCCAGAAATACGTAGATTTTTTCATTAGGAGCCTTTCAAATGATATCTCATTATATCAGCGATTATAAGCATTGTAATCATTTTAAGCTTACTTTGGACTCCAAAGTACGGACAAAAGTTGTATGTAAAATATAGGTCATTATTATTTAACCGTAGCTGGCTTTTTTCACTTGTTCTACTAAGTATTAGTAGTCTAACGTAAGGATGTAGAAAGTAGTACCTACTACAAAATAGCAGAGCATTTCTAAGATAAAATTTAAATGAATCGTTTAAACGGCATACTATACGCTAAAAAGACGATGACGTCACATAAAAAAGAACAATAGACAAAATATGAATAATAGCGCCCGCCCCTGCTTCGCCCGGGTGCAACATTATGCACGTTAAATATAAGTAGGTATAAACCTTCCTCTGGAATCAATTTTTTAAAGAAAACCGCGGTTTTTTTCGTTGCATAGTTTCAAAGACCTAAGCTTTTTAATAGGGACAGACAGCGGGAAGCGACTTTGTTTTATACTATGTAGTGATATTTGTATATTGTGGCAATATAAGCTTCACCCCTTGAAATTTCATCGCCACTCGGAGTGACGTTTATTGACGTCGCGGTCGACGCTCAATTATCTGCGGAGGAAAATGCAATAAAATTTAAATTGCATGTCAACTGGTAGTCGACAAGCTTAAGATGCAACAAGTTTAGATGTGCATCCATTGTTGCGATAAAGTAAATTATATTTGCGAATTAAAATATATATTATCTAAATTATACTAAAGTAAATTATAATTATAGGTGCGTTGCATCTGTCAACTTTGACGTTCAAGAAAAAAAAAACATTTTTCTAGCGACGACTGCGGCGCGGCACGCAGGTTTAACTTAATATTAAATCAATTAATTTTGACGTTAACATTAACCATGCGCATCCAAAGTTAACTCTTAAAAAATCACACAGGTTACGACTATTTTCCTTCCTTAGAATTGATTACCTACTTAATAAACTAATTTTAATTTTATTGTCATATATGTATATGTTAATAATGTGATACGGCTATTGTCGTGGAATTACTAGGAAATTGTATTATTAGTTAATTTCCAGGCTTAGATGGGTATGAAATTTCGGATACGGTTATATATCCAATCCGTATAATACCGAAATCGGACATGAAATTATTACGAATTATCTGTTAGTATCGATTATGGATATTGTAATTTTAAATGCTAAAAACTAATAGTAGAAATATATAATAACAGAGTTTTCATTTGTAGATAACAATATATTATCAGTGTATGAGTGATAGCTAGCTAATAAATGATAATATAGAAAGATAGATGTAATAGTTAATACTAATTAAGAAAATTATTAAATTTTCTAGTGTTATCTTAGCCAGAATGAATCTTTTTAAATATTTGTTACTTTTACATTTTGGCAACGGTGCAAAACTAATTACGAGTCTCGTTTAGACACCGACTATATCCGATAGGGTTATGGTTAAGGATAGATTTTTATATCGGATATCCAATAGTTTCAATTACGGTAACGAAACTCCTTAACATCACTGTTAATTTCATTTGACATGTAAATCAGTAACATTAGAATTTTGCAGGATTACACGAGTACCTAACTTGAGTGAAGTTTGGTGTTTGGTAGTATAACAATTGAATGTATGTGTCAATGAATAGTTGATATTGCAGGATAATTTACACAAATGTAATTTACACAAATTAACACACGTGTCGCCTGTACATGTTGCGTTTTGAAACTTGGACTACTTACATGATAAATTCATTTAAGTGACTATTAAATCTGTTTATACAATACCCTATGTCTATACCTTTATTTATTTTTGTTTTTCATCTTAGTTACTATTTTATAGTTGCAAGAATTTTCTTTTATTGTGATTTAGTTAAAGTTTACAGAAAACAGTTTTGTGTTTTTTCTCAATTTCTAATAAATTACCGTGGTTAATATGATGTATTATGCAAGTCACACACGTTTTTGATGTGTGACTTGCATAACCACACATATACTAGATATTGCCCGGGGCTTCGCTCCCGTGGGAATTCTGAGATAAAATATAGCCTATAGCAATCTTGGATAATGTACCTTTCTATTGGTGAAAGAAATTTTAAAATCGGTTCGGTTATCGTAGATTACCCGCCTCAAACATACACAAACCTCTTTATAAAAATGGTATAGAGAGGTCTGTGTGCATAATACACCATATAAACCACCCCAACCAAGTGAAATTCATTAGGACAGTACACATGCAAATCATTCTCTGAGATGGAATTAATCAAATTCTCTGACATAGAATTTCAAGCCTTCCTGTTTGATGAGGTCGAAACCATTTGTGAATAAATAGAGCGATTTTATTCGACAAAATATTCGCATTGCAAAAAGTTAACCTTTCACCAAAGGTAGGGTCGGGCGTTCTTTTATCCCAAAAGCCACAGACCACGAGCTCGGATTATTTCTCGAACAGTTTTGAATAAAAAAAAAAAACACAAATTTATATGCTTTTCATTACGTACATATATTTGAGAATAATTGTTTGTATTTATCTTTTATAAATTAGGCCAGGCGCGGAATCGTACTTATTTACTTATAGGATGTCTGTATTCTTTTCCCTTTTCATTTAAATTAATAGCAATATTAACAAAACTCAAAGTAAAACACGGTCAAGTGCATGACAGAACTGTTGGACCATGCTTAATGTTACATGGTTCCAAATGTATGTACAATAACGTAAACAATTTTGTTTACTTCCAGATAACGATCACAACTAAAGTGCAATACAAAGTACAATAGTTACAATCATACGTATTAATATTATATATTTTTTTATTTTAAACTCATGGCAAAAATGATAAATCTGAAAAATTTTTGAAAAACGAGTAAGTAGTAAGTACGAGTACATACATTTTTACCTACAAATTATTTTATAAATGATAAATAGTTATACTTTGTGTACATTGTTGTACAATACACGCCGAGCAAAATATGAAAAATATGAGCAAAGAATGTCTCTCATATTCTCTTAATGTGCGCAGTTGTTTGAGAAATGACAATAAAACCGTTTAAAGTTTAATTTGTAGCTGAAGTCGGTAAACGCTGCAATAGATGACGGTCATAAAATCAGACAAAATTGTGGAAATACGTTAAAATCGCCACACATGTATAAAATGAAAAGTCAACAGAAAAAAAATATTAAATTCGAACTTCATCGTGCTTTTTCCCTTAAACTCAACATAAATTTAAAATTTCTAGTCTCAAAGCTACAAACTACCAGCATTTCGCAGACTTTAAAGAAATTCCCTAAGAAACTCTTCCAACAGTCTTCCCAACAGGACTTACCTTATAAAAATATAGCATAGTAAATTATGTTTGTGGTTTAGTACCTAGTAAAAATACCTACAAAATAGTAGTAGTAAATCGAACTGATTCCCTTTCCTTTCTCCCATATGAGCTTGGCAACATAGGTACTTCCCTTTGTGACGCCTCGAAACCCCTAATAAAAGTGATTTTTGTACATGCCACATGTATTGAACATTTTCTCTCCCGTTCTTCATTTGTCGTTCACCTTGGACGTCTTATTCTATGTTGTCTGTATTTTGATCACGAATTGGTAAGCATTATCGAAAAGCTATAAAAGAGCTATAAAATGAAACATAGTCCGTCGGTTTATTGTTTACACGTTGACACCGAAGCGACTGTACCGAATTTGCAGTATTGAGACAGGACAGTATGGTAGTAAACAATGTAAGAGAAGGTGAGGGATGAAAATTCAAAGATCAAAGCTGGGTATTTTGTTCAGCGTAGGAATCATAGGAGTAAGGAATCGGAACAAAGGAAAAGCTTAGGTACTAAGGAGAGTTCGTAATTGTTACCTATTTACCTTTCTATTGGTGGTTTTGTTAATGTGGAGTGAATATAATGGAAAAATATAAGACAACCCATCAGTGGGTCATAATATTAGTAGGACAAGGGTTAAAAGACAGTTTCAAAATACTTCTGAAATAATTAGAGATAAATACAGAATTTTGCTTTACAAGACATGCTCGATCTCCCAGAGCACTTTCGTTATCTTGCGTTACGCAATCGGGGGTTCCCACGTTATCTCGTGTAGCAAACGGCAATAAAAGTCTGTAGCAAAATTATAGCTATGTACATTTGCTAGTCGTAAAGTGGCAGGCGGTCGATAAAATTGTTTACCTCTGTTTGTCTTCTATTTTTATTTTTTTATTTATTGTAACTTGTTACTAACTTTGCGGCAGATGACAAATTTAGCTTGGCAAATATAGGTACCAAACAAAAATCTATTCGTTAAGTTCAATAGCAACAAAAAATCTTATTAATGAAAAACACGGGTCACTCACGACTATAGTTTCGGTAAACCTTTAAGAGGCCCGCATCGTGAGTTAATTCACGTTAATTTTAACCAAATGTAGCTCTTGTTCTTACACCAGCTAAGTAAGATGTAGTAAGATGGAGTGCAGAATAAGCAAGAGAGATTTGGTGTTATACAGGGGAGTATTTATCTAATATATATCTAAATAATATGTAGGTAACATATTATTTGTGTACCTATGTAGGTACTTATTATTAATCCAGACACGAAACACCGCCTACCGGATCTTCCCATATTGTCAACTTACCACATTAACATTTATGTCGTCAAGGACTATAAAAGTGGCAAACAAGTTGACCAGCAGCGAATTACGTCCTTAATTGCTCGTATAGGCCACAGGGATCGCCTGAAATGGCCGCCATCACAGTCCCGGATCTAGGGTTATTTAAACCAGGGCAAAAAATAGTGGCGCTTCCTCGACGTAGTGTTTGAGATATAGGTATTTTTAGAGTTCCAAATAACTTTTTACTATATTTTGATTTTACAAAGCACACTTTGATTTTACAAATTTTCATCATATACTTCAAATTACGAATTTCTTGTTGTTGTGGCGTGTTTTTGGGCCCACTAAAACCGTCGCCCAGGGTGGATTCCGAATTATCCCACGCTACATCCAGGGCCTCCATGCCCACACTAAGTGTTATTCAGTTATTTATGAGTATCCCCACCCTTCCCATTAGCGGCGACTCGTTAGTGGACGCGTGAACGAAATCCACTAATTATTAAAGAAGGTACGTCTCTTGGGGTATGTCGGGAAATATTAATTACAAGTAAAGTTAGCTTGTTGATTTTTAGTTCACATTAAGAACATTATATATTTCGGTCGTATTTGTTTTCATAGCATTACAGTTAGGACATAATATTTTTAGTATTGCAGAAATACTAATAGGTTCATGTCAGTAAAACCGAGTGCAATGATTTAGACCATCTTTCTCATCTCTCAGTATTTTCACGGTTCATCAGCCATTTAGCGTTGGAGCCAAGGGTCAGTTTTCATACTTTTTCATCTAAACATCGCACACTCGTTGGCTGTAGTATAGTAAACATTTTTTTGCTTACATGGCGACCCTGCCTATTTGTCAGAGTATTTGACGACATAGCCTGTACTATCTGTATTTGCCCCCTTATCCAGGTGGAAACAGCATGTCGAGACAATTATCCCCTAATTTATTTGTCTCTTTATGAAAGACATGACCGTCCAGGACAAGATGCACGGAATGCATGGAATGTACCTACCATAATTATGGCTGATATGAAGACTGCCACGAATACTTGAGGTTTTTGCCTTAATTAAATCACATTTTGTGAAAGATCATATATAACTTTAAACTGAAATTTAAACTAACATTAAAAGCAAGAAATAATCCACACATTTAGTAACTCCCACACTGCAAGCATTTTGTATGCACCGCGCATGATTATCCGATAAATAAAAAAGGTCCAGCAAATACAGAGGATATTGAGAGTCCCATCTGGCATCGCATGCTATTTGTTTACCAGGAAGTGAGCGAAGAATAGTAAGAAATATTCAGATGTTGTCTGCATATGCGGACACTGTAATGTGTTTTGAAATATCAACTCAATAGGGAAAATAAATTCACTAGGTGTGTGAAAAATTATGGTGGAGTGGAAAAATATATATTTTGCTATTACTATTGATTCATAATACCAAACTATATTTATAACTAATACTATGCATGTATGTACGTTCGGGTGAAATCTTGTAACTCGATTTTGGAGCAGATATCTTTAACCTATTGAAATGAAATTTGTACACACGTTTAGTTTGGATGACAATGCATAATCATGATAATCATAACCTGATGGTACACCCAGGACCAGCTCCCGACGAGGGAACTCCTGAATGGTTTACTGCACAGACATTTTTTGTCACGCATTCTATAAAAACGATAAAAGCTTATGTCAAAAATGACATTTTTGTAAAAAATCTTATTAACGTGATCGCTCATGCGAATGAGGCCTAAAATCTATCTTATTTATAGAACGCTGTGTCAACGTTCTCAAACCTAACGTCGGTATCGAATTTTTGCTTTCTATTTTATATTCTGACAAGTACAAACAAACACACATTCAATTTACGTGAGGTTGAAAACCAATCACTCCCAGAGTATTTATTAAGCAAATGTCCCAACGGAAAGAGGAAACCAATTTGGCTTTGCATACGAAGCAGATGGTGCTGAATAACTGTGGCTTTTAAAAACTTATGGGTTGGACAAAAAAACACATAAAATAAAGATTTTAGGTTAGAAATGTTATAAATATAGCTATTTACCGTGGCTCCGCCCACTGCTAAAAGTAGTCAATATTATTCACCACAAATCAACCCAATCCAATGCACGGAGCATCGGATCGATGTGAAGGAAGGACAAACCAACAAATATACGTAAACAATGTCATTAGACAGTATTTTATTTTTGGCGATAGATTAGACTATTAGCCAATCTATACTTCTATACTATTATTATAAAGAGGCAAGCGTTTGTGAGTCGAGGCGGGTACCTAATCTCGGAAACTACCGAACCGATTTCAAAAATTCTTTCGCCATTAGAAAGGTACATTATCCAAGATTGCTGTAGGCTAGGTATATTTTATCTCAAAATTCCCACGGGAGCGAAGCCGCGGGCAATATCTTGTTAACTAATATTTAAATATAGTATATCATGACATGATTTCTAAAAAAAGCAACTATCTAGTATAGCATAATCTCAATTGGTTTTTTTTTTAATATAATAGTGGCGGTATTGCGTCGAGTCGACTTAGGCTATAATATAAAGTTATATTATATAGCTAAATTTGTGAATGGCATGAAACAAATCAATAATAGGTATTCTACAATTGAACTTATATATATACTTATTTCATTTCCAGTTGAGTTCGCGTATTAACTTGGACAAACTATTATTATGTAAATGTACTAGGATACAGATACGGTATCATAGCTAAGTTACGCTCTGGTCTCTTACCCGGTGTCCTAGGTGAACGACACGACGCGCCTGCGACGACGCAACACTGTGCTGTATGAGTGATTCCTAAGATAATATAGGGCACAAGTTACTATCAATTCTTTATGATTAAATTTGGACAATGAAATGGAGTTGATTTTAATAGAAATCTATGTAAAAAATGCAGTAATATTTCGTTCTACCACACAAATTGGCTGATCATCACTTAGGACTAAAAATTGAATTTATATGTATACAAATTTCATACCGTATTTGTAGTGTTCCAAAAAAAAATGTGCTGTGCACAAAAAATACCTTGATTTTGTTATAAATGAAACGCACTATGTCACGCTGCCTTGTCGCGTTTGTCGTTCGCCTAGGACGTCAGGCACAAACTTCGTACTATTACCAGCTCTCAAGATGAATCAACCTAATTCCAGTTTTGATATTCCAAGTGAGAAATTTGGCACAAACGAAGGTTAATTCAATAAGCAGTAGGTATCTCCTGAACTCTCCCTGTATGCAAAGGATTATATAACTAACTAATCTGTTAACTTGCTTACTCACAAATTAAACTAGACTTTTTAGTCAAAATAGAGCCGAATGGTCCTCGTAATTCAATTCAAATTAAAAATTCTGGTCTGGATTCGGTCAAAAAGTCAGAGGCGCTACTGTGCAGAAAAATGTCAAATATTTTTTAAAATAATTATTACGCGGGCAACACCGCAGTGTGCAGCTAGTGTATTTAATAAATCTATCCAGTGGAATACATGTTTGATCGAGGTAGTCGTGTCGAGAAGTTGTGACCGCGGACAATACGGGTCAGTCGATCGAGGCTGTGCACTTCGCAGAACAAACGTACGAGTACATCCTCTCCGCAACTTCGTTCACAATTATATCCTATAAATTTATACTTTTTTATTTTACTAGTCCTACTCGCTAGTAGGACAAAATCGGGCAAAAATATAATAAATTTTACACATATGTAAACCTTCTTCAGGAATTAATAAACCATATTAAAAAAACATTAAACATTTATTTTACCAACATACCTACACTAATCGAATCACACTTTCTATTGGTGAAAACTGAAAAAACTATAAGTATGCACATCACATTCTCATATGCCGTCAATGTGGAACAGACAGAAAGACTTTCACATTTATGATTTTCACATTTTACGGATTTGACACCGGCCATAAGCTACGAAATCGAGCTATATTGGAAATAATTAATATGCATTTACAATATTGCTCGATCTTTATACTTCTTGTAGTTTGAATACGCGAACGACCTATTGTCACACGAAGATTATGAATTCCATCTCCAAACACGACTATAATTGGTTTGTGGCATAGATATAAGGCACGTTAGAGACCGCATCTTCACTTAACACTTGTTACTATGACTTATATCTACTATTTATACTTTGTAAAATATAACTTGAGTCCTTATGACAGATGTCAAATAGTATCAAAATAAATACATTTTTCTCCGTCGCTCTTATTTCGAATGAATCAATTCATCCTGCTGTCATAGGACTGAATTTAAACTTTACAAAGTATAATTATCCACATTGACGCGGTTCACATGTCATGATATAGAACGTGCAAAAATAACACACTTGCAAAGGGCATGTTTGATCACACAAGGCATGTGGTATCTACCCATATATAACTCTGTTTTGTGCCCTTTGCGTCGTTAATCCTACAAAATTAATGCCTACATAATTAATATTAGACCAGATTTACCTTTGATGTGGATGAATTAAATTGTTTGCCATCATAATCGAATTTACTGAACGAAGCCTGCCGTCAGGAGTATTCAGAAACTGACAACCTTATCTGTATTTATCAATTTGAAACTACATTTAAAAATATTATGAACTTTACACAACTAACAAATTAAATGTGGAGCCTAGAAGACTAGCAACTTGATTGATTTTGTATGCCTTGTTCAACCGTTCAGAAAACCAGACTTAATAAATAAAATATTAGTTTCCGATGTAGAAACTATTCCTCTCATCTGAGTGCTTTTCCTTTTTATCGAAGCATACTTGCAAATGGTTACTAACTACGTCGTACTTTACTGCCTGAAGAGGTGACAGGTTCAAGGACCGTACAACCGAAAGTAACAGTACGAAGAGCTCCGAACGAGACGGTATTCGGCTTACTCACAAAAATGCCGAACGGTATATTTGTTTAAGATACCAGATGGTACTGAGTTGTATGCTGAAGAAATCCGTTACTAACACGGATCATACTTTTCTATAAATATAATTATAATGAAATCACACACGTAATACAATGAAAATGAATGAAATGACGGTGCTTCTTCAGAGACCAGAGTCCGCTAACTACATAAATATATTCCACTGGCTACGATACATATTTCTAAATCTATCTCGTTTTTTCCACATTAATATCTCTCTTCATAAACGCTCGATTCAATATTGTAAGTTTATCTACTTTCCCATTTTACTATAACAGCACGTTTATATCAAAGGTAAACGTGTCAAACCAGATTTTCTTATACAAACAAGAGAAAACTCACTTTGATGGCCCATGCATACGTTTAAGATACACTTACAAATCGTTTTCATAACACCAATATACGGCTTTTTGTATATAATATTGGTTCATCTTGAAATGCTTTTAAGTACTTATTTCTATCAGGATATGATGATGATACTTATAGTATCAGGTCAAATAATAGAATTTTTGATTTTGATTTGTCAACGTTACTTTTATTATATTTTATTTATTTTATATAAAAATTAAGAAATCTGACATCTTTGATAGTTAGGTATCTAAGACGAAGTGGCAGCCGATACAGAATATAACCAGTCACTTTATTCTACCAATATCAAGACTGTGTAATCATGATGTGATGTGGAATAAAGATTTAACTGGTGTTTCTGATCTTGTGAAGAACCTTCTTCTTCTTGCCGGTTCTTGGCTGATGGTCTATATTATGTAGGAAGTGGCGCGAAATTATAGATGCCTTCTATGCCCAAATATGCTAATGTGAACTGAAATTGATCTACATAATAAATGGTTTTTATATACAGCATAAAATATTTGAGGAATATTAATAACATGTAATTCCTACGTCACAGCTGGCCGGTACTTAATTTAATAATAAATCCAGACTTTCATCTTGAGTTAATGAAAATCTCAGAAGTTGTATTATATTCTAGCGACATTTGTCACTTCTCTTATCTTATTGCGCATTGTTTAAGATGTATTAAATAATACATTCTAATTAATGCTCTTGGCTGGAGAAAGGGATTGAAAGGACAAGACAAACAATGGACGAGCGCCACGACAAAAAATACAGACCAGTATTTGTAAAACGACATGTTTTTTGTTCTGTTGACCAATATATCCCCAGATAATCCACTGTTCTTACTAAGACCTCTAGCCTAAAGGGTCAAGATCCCTAGGCTAAAGGGTTCTGATGGATAAAGTAGATAAATGTACCTAGAATGTTAAGGTTAATTTTAATACTGATTTACATGAAGTTACAAAAAAATGTTGGAATCCAACTATTTGGTTGTCACCTGGCTCATTATCATTATAAGATGCTCCCAAAAACTATAACTAAGCAAGAAAATTGTACGACTACTTTATGCTGTAATTACAAATAATAATTATACATTTTCGTTTTTATAGTTATTATTGAAGCAACTTTTTAATCTTTTATTTTTTCGAGTTTTCGCTAACACTAATGTATTCAAGTCGCCTAACAATATGTTATATGACTTTTTAGGAAACATTCACAGAATCAGAATTATGTGTAATTACAAAGCAAATAAACAGTAAAGCACGTCGAGGAGTTCATTATCGACTTAACGTTCATTGTTGAAAGCTTGAAGCAAATAAATGCACTTTCTGACATCCCCATTAAGCCAACACTTCTCCAGAAAAAATATTACAACGCTCGACCTCACTTAGTTTTGTTTACTCCAAATGAACCAAACGAGCGCGCTTTTTCTTTGGGCAAAACCGAATCAGGAATTATTTATCTATCTTAAGAATACGGAATTAGTAACTCACTGTGTTCTAAGCGTATTTCTGGTTTTATTTTCGGTTATGACGGTTCGGCGTCCACATTTTAGTGCGAGTATTTTAGGCGAGTGGTTGTATTCTAAGGCGGAACCACACGCCATGATGTTATTGTTAACGCAAAAAAGTGTGCGACTATCCTCTTCATTTATAACTTAAAATAAACTTTGATTTTCATTACACTGGTTGTTACAGTTGGCTCTCAAGTATACAAAGCCTTTGAGTTATTACAATGGCGAAGTTCTTCGATACTATTTAATTCCGAGAAGTCATTTCCCGTTGAAGGAAATAAATAGGAATAACTGTCCCGAGGGTTGAAAAGACCTAATTAAAGACTTCTGATTTGAAGGACCATTCGTTGTGCTTCTGATTTTCCTGGAATATACATTGTTATCGTTGCATAAAATAATTTAATTGTGTTTTGGTTTCCTATTTATTTTTTTGCGTAAATACTTAATTGGTAGTATAGTTTTCTGTGAAGATTATTTTTGCGAGGTAAGTTAAATAAATTTCAAGTGAGTTTCACCAGTCAACTTTGACGTTAATTTTGACATATGCGTAATTTGCATTTTTTTTCTCAGATTAAAGTTAACGTCAAAGTCGACTATTACCTAGAGCAACCCAATCTTAGATTGACAATGTTTACTATGCTTTTGTGCGCATTGGAGAGTGATATGCCGGACACACAAATACTTGGCCCTCTTAAAAATAAAATTAACATTACCAATTAACCAACCTATTAAAAATTCAACCATTTCGGACAATATAACTAATTTATTCTGGTTAATGAAAACGACTCTTTTCCTTTTTTGTTTTAATGAGGAGAGCGAGTATCACAGGTGCGAACGAATTTAGGAATATGGAGGATTAGAGAAAGAGAGGGAGATTGTAGGAAAGACCTAAAAATCATATTAATTAAGTATGTACTATTATTGTAAAGAGGTAAGCGTTTGTGAGTTGGTGACTTTGCGAGTTTGTATGTTTGAGGCGGATAATATCCGAAACTACCAAATCGATTTCAAAAATTCTTTCACCATTAGAAAGATACATTATCCAAGATGCTATAGGCTACATTTTATCTAAAAATTCCCACGGGAGTGAAGCCCCGGGCAACATCTAGTTATCTATAACAACATTAGGATCACAGTCAGAACGGGCCGCGCGGGAATTGATAGGTTAATACATAGTGTAATTATGTGTTCAAAGCGCGAAAGTTAAATACTGGTGAAAAAACAAGTCCTTAAGTGAAAACAATATCAATCGGATTTTATCAAAGCTTAAGTGAATTTAGCGCAGATTCGGAACTGAACATCCCGAAGTGATTTAAATTTCTAACGAGCCCGCTCTCGATTCCTAATTGGACCTCTTTGTTGTTCAAACAATTGCACAGATTATATCCGAATTTGGAGTTCATCGTATTTCTATTTTAGTTTGCACAGACCGATTGCTGCGAAGATTATCCTTGTCTTTATTAAGGGTGATCATCTGGAAAAAGGGTAGGGTCTGTGAAATATAACTAGCTGCGCCCCTAGGCTTCGCTCTCGCGGGAATTCCGGGATAAAAAGCATCCTATGTGTTATTCCAAGTTATATTCTACCTATGTTCCAAAATTTCATAACAATCCGTCCAGTAGATTTTGCGTGAAAGAGTAACAAACCTACATATACACATACATCCTCACAAACTTTCACATATAATATTAGTAGGATACATTTATAATATCTTGGGATAGTTATTTCTTTAAATTTAGTAAAAAATCATGTTATATAGGAACAATAAAACATACATAGATAGGTTAGGGTCTCTCAATGTTCAGCCGTTCAACAGTTTCATTGAACATAACTTGAAACGTATTTGTGTTGAACATGCAACAACATAAAACTCAACGTTTTATGAACTTATTTCATTATTTCTCTATAATTTTTATCTAATATCAAATAAGGTACTACCTTATTATATATATATAATAAAAATTATACGTAAAAATATTATGTACCAATACAATATGAATTATGTCATATAATATATGGTCACACAATCTATTTTTAATTAATATCACAGTTACAATAAAATTTTCATTTGCCGACCAACTGCAGTTACGAGTATATTCAGTCCCTATTACGTTATAAGTAATATTTAATATGTACTCTTCTGATACGCGTGCAGCCGCCGGTCTGGTTCAGAAATAGTGGTTCCTAAACGTTTTCTTTAATGGAACACCAAACATATACGTTTTTTAATGGAAAACTGTAAATGATTACACACAGAAGGTAATTTATTGGAATATTTAAATTAATTTACAACTGAATTTTATTACATTTATAAATGCTGTCTGCCATCGTGTACTTTTATAAAGTATAGAAAAACTTGTAATGGCTAGCGCACCTGGCATTTGGAAAAGGAGAACCTGGGGACGATTCGGGACGAATATTCTATTTCAGGACGAATATATAAGAAAGTACCTGTTTAAAATTTTCAGAAAGCAACTGTAGTTTCACTATTTTATCGGTATAGCCACATCATGAGATATTTGTTTAATATAATTTTTTAATCAATGTACTTTTAAGGGTTAGCGCCTTTAGTGTTTGTAGACCACACTTTGGGAATCGCTGTACTAGAATATAGTTCTATATTCCCACTCGCGCCAAACATAATGCTTTATTTAACGAACATGATTCATACTTCGCCACGGGAATGATAAAACTTTGTGAGAAATGAAACGGTTTTTGGGGGAAATGTAATTTTTCTTAAGATTAAAGTGCTGTAGGCGTCTCGGAACTTTTGTAGCGATGTCATTAGAGGGACGCGAGTACATGACGAAGACTGTCAGATGTACGTGTACAACATGTTGGGAAATTCACGACATTACCGCCATCTTTTAGACATAAAAACATTTAACCTTAAAGCCAATTTTGTGCTTCTTGGTAGTGAATTTTAGGAATATAGTGGTAAAGCAATCGCTTTTAAAGGACGGCGAAAGACTACCTGAGTCGCCTGATGGTAATTGATCTCATTGCTGCGCACAGATGGACTAGTTTCTCAAAGGTTCCAATATCGTATCATATCATTAATACTGCGTAGGAAGTTTTACCACAGTTTAGTCGTACGTCTTACGCGACAAGAACTTTTTTTAGTACGCACAATGGTGCAAGTAGATAGTATTTATATTATATTACAACTAGTGAAAACAAAGTCGCTTCCCGCTGTCGGTCCCTATGTATGCTTAGATCTTAAAAACTACGCAACGGATGTTGGTTGATGCTGTTTTTTTAAATAGATAGTGTGATTTATGATAGTGAGGTTTAGCTGTATAATTTATTATGGTTTTAACCGAACAAAGCCGAGCGAATCGCTAGTTATGTATATGATTCAGATTCATAAAAATAGCAATATATATAGCTTCTTCTAGCTCCGCTCTCTTGTTAAGTTCTAGTTGAATAAGTATTCTAAATGTTAATTCAGGTTTTAAATATTACTGGCAAAGATAAATAATATCAATATAAACCATAGGGATTCGTTTGAATAACCAAATGTTTATACATTCAAACGAATCCCTAGACATTATTCAACTTAAGATTCGAAGTAGTAATTAATTTCTATAATAACTGAAATTCAGAGATAAATAATGTCTAGTCCTTAATTAATAAACTAAAGGTTTGTTTATTCAGTTTCTTGTATAAAAGCAGCTGTTGTAGACAAATTTAAATGTACAAAATTGAAATTGAAATAAAAAGAAACACTTAGAGATAAAACAGAAGTATGCAACAAGAACAACAAGGGTTTAAAAAAACAGTGCGGTCTACACCGAAATGGCGTTCAACTATTTGGTGAAATTCTTTCGCAATTTTTTTCTTTATCCTTGTACCTAATTTATGTTCTGCGGTTTGCGAATTTCCTCCCAATTTTTTACCCATTTATTATAGCCGAGACAAAGAAGAGGAAGTTATGTGGCAACGGTGTTTTTTGAACACGAACGTTGGTAAGCTAATTGTCTATTTCACTATGTCGATCTCGTGCGCTTTGTAAAGATATTAGGAGCAACCATAACCGAAGCTGAATGGATTGATATGAAATTTGCTACACGGGTAGAACACAACCATGAAAGAACACATTTTATTTAACAGTATTTTAAATCCCGAAATTCCTACTGGTGGCGAAGCCCCGGGACGCAGCTAGTAAAATATATATTTTTGGGTTGTTCTGTGATATTAAGATCAAGGCCTAGACAGTCCATAAACATTTAAAGAGTCTTCATTTACAAATATATTTTTTCTGTTCCTTGTGTTATAAAAGACTCCATTCCTTACACAACACAAAACAAAATCAATTGTGCTGATAATTCCAATATTAAATCCAACAACAGCTTAGTAAATTCGAATTTAACAAAGGGAAGAGCAAGATTCTTTCGCCCCAATGCAAACGGCGGGACCTTTTCCAAATTTTCTTTCCAAAAACACGCTTTAATAGTAGCTTTAATTTTACTCACGAATTCCCTTTTGCTGTTAACTGTTCTGGTCCCTGGATTAGAACGGGATTAAAACAGTATAATTTCTTTTCTCTCTTGTAAAACTAGGCGATATAAAGTGACTCAGACAACATTTTTTGTGGAACTCGTTCTTTCTTCATTTTGACCCATCGTACAAAAAAGATGTAAGGTGAAGCCCGCGTCTATTTTAGTAACATTTTTGTTACAAAACTAATTTTGACTAAAAAGTCAACATACAATTCAGATACCTATCATATTTAAATAGTAATCGTACTACTATGATATTCCAGGATCTGTTTAGTCATTTCGATGTCTCATATTTAAACACCAAATAATACTTTATAACCCGTAGTCCCATCTTATTTAGGTGTACTGGTATTTTTTCTTGTCGAAGTTAAAAAAAATCTATAATATGATTATAAGAGGTAAGCGTTTGTGTGTTTGTATGGTTGAGACGGGTAATCTACGAAAGAACCGAACCTATTTCAAAAATTTTGTCACCATTAGAAAGGTTCTTTATCCAAGATTGTTATAGGCTATATTTTATCTCAAAATTCCCACTGGAGCGAAGCTCCGGGCAACAATTAGTTCAAAATAAAAAAAGTAATTTTTATTTCTCTCCACAATCTTTCTATAACAATAACATTTTAATAACGTTTAGTATAATTACTTATATACTTCAAAATTTCTGAGTGTATCAGGGGATCTACTTATGCTTTCCGATATGATTAATAATCAAGCACTCTTGGTTTGTCCAAGTAACTAACAAGAAAAATAACAACAACAACAAACAACGAACAAGGATTTAATTGTTATGACACGATGTTTTGATATAGATACTGAAACCTGCCTTGTCTGGCAGTCGAATTGACAGGGAAGTTACAAAGGCGGGTTTTAGTTAAGGTAACCCTATTTGTGCTAGTTATTACGTTGATGATAATTAAATAATAAATGAACAATACTCAATGGTCCACACTAAGCATTGGTGTTTACAAATCTGTCCGCGGAATCGAACCTATTTTATTGATGCTTTGATTTTGTTTAGTGAAGTAATTGTGTACTCTAATGATTAGTTTGTTTCTTTGTTTGTTTTATTGCACGAAAATAAAAACATAAATTAAAATTAATAAAAGAAAGAAAGATAACAAAGATAGCTGAGTACCGAAAGATTAATTAAACTACAACCACAATTAAAATTAAATCTGAAGTTAAACTTTGTCGGGTAATTAATTCTGTTCAGCTGAACTCAAACATTGAGTTAATTTCAATGGACAACATCTGACACAATGTCAAAAAATGTAGTAAAACTTAAATAGTGTTAGTTAAGACCACTAAGACATATTAGTCAAGATTGTAATTCAGAATATGTGCGTGTGGAATTATTATTTTGACATAACATTCGTAATGCTTTCCCGAAATCTCGCTCATAAATTCACAAACATGTAATTTTTGACAAAAGTGACAAAAAATAACATGTTTGTACAGAGTACCGCTGAGGAATTCCATCGTAAATAATGAATTGTCATCCAAAGTGTATAGAAATGTAAACGTGTATACGAAAATTTCAGCTCAATCGTTTGAAGATATCTGCTTCAAAATTGAGTTGAGAGATTCCACAAGAACAAACATAGTTAATATTGTATCAACAGAAAACTGAAATTGGATTCATAACAATTCCACTCCTGTATATAATTATCCTCATTTCAATGTATATTTGAAAATTAATGTTGATAATATAATTTTTTTTTCAGGTACGTATAATGATGACGTGGTTGGTGTAATACACAGATAAGTAATTATTCACAAAAATATTAAACTTTACATCATAATCTATACTATTATCATAAAGAGGTAAGCGTTTATGTTTGAGGCGGGTAATCTCCGAAACTACCGAATCGATTTCAAAAATTCTTTCACCATTAGAAAGTTCCTTATCTAAGATTGCCATAGGCTATATTTTATCTCAAAATTCCCACGGGAGCGAAGTTCCGGGCAACATCTAGTTCTTAATAAACACATACAATCACAGTTGTTTAAAGAGGCATTTGTGGTGTATGGCTCCCGCCCTAGAAAAGGATCACTCAACAACTTACGTGAATATCATGCAAGGCAACTAAGGGACCAAAAGCCTTCACAGCTGATAGGTATCAATAGCATTCTTAAATAGTGTTGACGTCAGGCAGGTGGCCGGTCATAGAATCAGAGCCGTTAATTCAAAATTAATTGTTTTTTACGTGGATCTCGGACTTCAGAGAGTCACATCTGTGAAAACTTTTGGTATACGATTATATCACGAAAAGTCATAGAATAAAAGTGGTTTGTTTTGATGTACCCAATTAGTCTTTAGGAGGTTTTGCGTTAGATACCAGTAACCCTGTAAACTTGTCTTAATTATCATCATCACCATCAGCTATTTTAACGTCCCCACTGCTGGGACACTAGTCTTCCTTATGGAAGGATAATGAGTAGGTAGGCCATGACCCACCACGCGAACCCATTGCGGACGAGTTTTAACGGCTATAAATATAACCGGGATCAATTGCTTAACGTGCCTTCCGAAGCACGGAGGAGCTCAAGATAATAAATTTTTGGCCACCCATCCAATGACTGACCATTGTGACAATGACTTAAACGCCAGTATCACAGGCCGAGCGCGCTAACCATTGCTCCAATGAGCTCTTCAGTAGTCTTATATTGTCATTAATTTGATTTGTGACAGTAGGTACAATGTTGTACTCGTATAGATAGATGCTTATATATAAATGTAAAGTATCAGTTATGTAAATGCAATTTTACGCTCGCGTAACGTTAATATACAAGAGTAAGGAATCGGAACAGAGGCTAAGCTTCTATATATATAGAAGCATCCTAAATTGTTACCTATTTTAGTAGGATTGGCAAAGGAAATTAAAATAAACAAAACATTTATCAGATTTATACCTCCGAATCTATCTACACTTTTTTAACTGCTATTATTATTACTACTTATTATTATTTACACTTTATTCCATTAAAACAATTTAAAATTCGTCAATTCTTAGTGAGCAGGAGCGCGAAACATTTTGACAGCCGTTGCGCGGTCCTCAGCTTGTCCACTGGCCGAGCGCGCGTAAACCGGTTTTATCCAGTTTGCAGCACGTAAGTGACAAGCGGCTAGTAGACACGCAAACATGCGTTGCATGCTTGTAGCAGTGTACACCTACGAACGTATGAAATTTAGCCTCTGTTCCGATTCTTTACTCCTGTGGTTAATGGTTCTTTAATTAACGAAATACCAACCCACGTATCTTATCCCCATTATCATAATTTAACCATTTTCCGACACCAATAAACAAATTAACATTGAGTTTGCCTATGGTTTATCATAAATTAAGTACTTATGAATATATGCTACATAAATACGATCTATGTATGAAATATCCAAATTGTTTTCTCTTTTGTTTTGGTCTACATCAACATTACATTGTTTTGTATAATTTCTCGTAAGGTAACCCAAATGTGGCGTATATAATCAAGGTACGGAACCAACGATGACCTGGCACTTAACCGATTCTTCAATAATTGAGTTGGTTATTTCTATAGCAGTGTCAGATTCTAATGTCGATGTCGTCAGAAAGTATCTGACATGACTTTTACGATTTGCCGCAATTTAGTGGCCAGTTGTCGAATAGACATACGACTTTTTTCTTCACTGATCGGTAGCTATGTATATGAAAATACTTAATACATTGATTAAATTATTACACAAACTCATGTGAAAGAAGCAGGATTATATACAAGAGGGTATCTTAACCACTAGACCACCGCTTCAGAACTTTTGGACTAAAATACTGAGTTACATATTTTAGAAGACGAGTTTTATCAAGGACCAGGTCACGTCTCCTGCACGTTTGACTACAAACTGAGGCTTGTATTATACATTTTTCAACGAAGTAATACACTCCATACATAGGTATATGTGTTGCTTTATTTAGTTGGAAGTGGATACAAGTCATACTATTCCGACTATAAAATTGTTTTCGAATATTTCTTAAATCCCAAACATATGTTCATAGAAATTCAAGAAGGTGGCCACCTTCTTGAAATTCTATGAACATACCGCTCAGACCGCAAGTTCCTGCAATTTTTATATGTTAAACTATGTTACATCTCCTCTTATGACAGGAGATAGTAAACCAAAATGTATTTTCATTCTCGTGAGGAATCATGCTAAGCATAGGTGTATTTTCTGTGGCTTGATGGTGCACTCAGGATCAACTCCCGACGAGGAACTCCATAACGGTTTATCGACTTGCTTTATTTGTCACCTATTGAATGCAATAAGATCTGTCTGATGACAATAAAAGCTCGTGTCAAAAATATTATTTTTGTAAAAAAAATATTTTTTTAAACTACTGAACAAACAAACAGACACGAGGCCCACCTAATGGAAACTCCATATTTTAGTCTCTGTGGGAAACAATAGCAGGAATTCCACAACATCAGAGTACAAAGACAAAATATACCTAGATCATTTCTAAGGGACTGAGAATAAGCTCAATACTGCGTTAGTGATTACGGGTTTGAGTCGCACAAGGGGTTAATTTAGTACCTAACACAAATATTTCAAATTGTTACGATCATTTCTAAAATTGCGTGTAGTCCCGACGGGCAGCAATAGTCTGCACCCGCTCACAAACTGTGCAGGTTTCCCGCTTACCAGCCATTCGTATGCGGCCCGCGCAAATGCTCCTTTTATTGTTTTGTTACAACAATCATCTCTTCTCAGAGTTTTAATTTGTTTCAGCCATTTCAGAACAAGATCCCATTACAACTTGTAATTCATGGTGACGCTTTGTTTCAATCGATTCAAAGATGATCGCCTGATCGGTGATTTGACGACCTCGGTGGCGCAGTGGTAAAGTGCTTGCCTCTCAAGTCCCGGGTTCGATCCCCGATCGGGTCATGATGGAAAATGACCTTTTTCTGATTGGCCCGGGTCTTAGATGTTTATCTATATATGTATTTGTTATAAAATATAGTATCGTTGAGTTAGTATCCCATAACACAAGTCTCGAGCTTACTTTGGGGCTAGCTCAATCTGTGTGATTTTCCTAATATATTTATTTCTTTATTTATCGGTTCGAAACTAGTTTTACTTTAATTTAAAATCAATTTATCAAGTCCAAGTCAAGTCAAATCTCCTTTTAGGATGTTTCTAAATGCAGATTTCTCGCGAATATAAGTAATTTGAATACCGTATTCTTCTCCTTCTTTACTGTTTAGGGATATTTTTAAAGTTTTGTGTCAACAGCTTCAATTCTCTTTACATATCTTTAACCAAAGTCGAAATCCAATACCTACCGATAAACAATAAGAAAGAATTTCTAAGTTTTGGGATTATAGTTTCCCAAAATTGTTTCTATAGGTATTTTTTTTTTAATTTATAATTTTATTTAAATTTTGTAATTAATTAAATGCATCATAAACAGGTCGAGACGTATAATAGCTTACAATCATAGCAACTCATATAAACGAGAGTAGAGTTAAAATATAAGAACCAAATAATTCTTTTTTTTATTTTTCGGTTGATAAATGAAACACAATAAACCAGCCAGTTAAAAGTCACAATAATCGCAAATGCCATCAGCGAAGTCTTTCACAAACCACTTTTACTTACAGCGGCGGAATAGTGCCGGGATTTAGATTACCATTGCAAAGCCATTGCCTAGAAGACAAAGAGAAAGAAATAAAAGGAAAAACGGCTGTGACGTCAAACGAAGGCAGCCTTTGAGGCTAGCCTAGTTGCAGACAGCGGAGCGCCTTAATCTGAATCACTTAAGACAATTATGACGGGAACGGCTGTGGAAGTTCTGCGTTTATATTTTTTGGACTTGCTTCTGACGGCCGGTTCTCGTGAATGTCGTTTTTCACCCCTTTCTCTCTTTAAAAAAATCATATAAACCCTCTGCAATATTTCAAGTTTCCACGTTCCCACGTTCAGCTTTTTTGTCTAAACCAACAAAATCGATTGAATATTAATTCCGACAGTTATTTATTTTATACAAGGGTAGCGTAATAAAACGTAATGAATTGTACATCTAAGCCATCCTCAGGAAACACAATATCTATTGATGAGAACGGCATGAAAATCCGTGCAGTAGTTTTTAGTTTATCGCGAACAGACAGACAGACAGGTATGGTATAGGACTTTAATTTTAAATATAACTAGCAGCCCGTCCCGGCTTCGCTCGGATAAAAACATAATAAATTATACACCTAAACCTTCTTCAGGAACCACACTATTAGTGAAAACTGAATGAAAATCCGTGCAGTAGTTTTGGAGTTTATCGCGAACGGACAGACAGACGCGGCAGAGGACTTTGTTTTATACTATGTAAGGATAAGGATAAATTGGTATAAAACAGATAGGTAACTGTGTATTTCTGAAAATGTGAATAGAATAATATATATCTTGCCTATTTTTCTTTTTATTGGCTTAGGTAAATACCTAAATATTACAGGATATTCAAAGTGCTTGGGCAATAATAGGTATCCCAATCAATCACTTCGAAACGACTTTGTTGAAAAATTCTGTTGAAAAAAAAGAAACTCAAAGCAACAGTTTTAAAATCGCGTTTTCCGCTTACATGTACAAACCCCACATCAACGTGTCTAAACTCATTGCAAATAAACTGCTAACCGCCGCCGCATAAAGGTCTATGCAGCGTTACCTGACACGCGTGCGACTGTACAACATACCCTTTACGCGGCCGAGTTGAGAAACCTACAATTTAATATGGGTAACCCTTAATTTCACCGCTCTTGACATTTCCAAAGAGTTACGCGACCATTCATGAGTTAAAAGGGTCCTATCCCTTGTAACAACTAAGACAAATTTCTTAAGTGTTGTTCTTTGGAAATCGTTTATATAAATCTATCCTTAAATATATTATTATATTAACGACCTCGGTGGCACAGTGGTTTAGTGCTTGCTTCTGAACCGAGAGGTCCCGGGTTCGATCCCCGGTCGAGTCATGATGGAAAATGATGTTTATCTGATTGGCCCGGGTCTTGGATGTTTATCTATATATGTATTTGTTATAAAATATAGTATCGTTGAGTTAATATCTCATAACACAAGTCTCGAACATACTTTGGGGCTAGCTCAATCTGTGTGATTTGTCCTAATATATTTATTTAATATTTATATCTTATTATTATACTCCAAGAAAGATGCTAAAAGCTTCTTGGTTATTTAGCTTGGTCGTATATTTTGAGTAGGTTGATATGCTGTTGACCGTACTTAGAGGTAGTAAAAAAATGATGCCTGTGAAACAGATTTAACAAAAAACAACAAAGTCAATGATTGGATTTCGAATGGTGAAAACTCCGTTCAAAGTTTGCGGATGAGAGATTAGTTCCCATATTGACAATAAAGATTTATCCATACAGCTCTTACTATGGTCACTTTGTTCACAAATATTGTCACTTTCATTATTTTAGAGTTCCTTTAGAAAACGGATAAATAAGAATGTACTTATGTCGACAATACTATTATGATTAAATAAAAGTCTTGAATATTTTACACCAAGTTTAATGTGAAATTATTAAAAAAAAAACAATTTGTTTTTGTTTGTTTGTTTGTAATAACTTTATTGCACGAAAATAAGCACATTAATCAAAATTAATACAAGAAAGATACATTATACAACGGCGGACTTATCCCATGCAGGGATCTCTTACAGTCAACGTAAACAGACGTGTAAACAGTAGCAGGCCAGTCAGAAGTAATTACGTACAACATGAACAGAAAAGACTATAAATTGTAAGAAAATAAACAAATATACTTAGGAAAAGTAAAATCTAAATAAATAAATACAAAAATATATATAACAATAACAAAAAATACATAAAATATATATAAATACATATTAGAAACAACATAAAATTATAAATACATATTAATACTTACATACAAATATAAATACATAATATAATAGCCTAAATGTTAGACGTGACAAGAGAGGACTTAAGAAGTCTCCTTAAACGAGTTTAAGGAAGGAGCACTCTTAATATCCTTAGAAAGCGAGATGAAAAACACAAACTATTTTTTTGTTTAATGAAAAACACAAACTATTTTCCGCGAGCGTTAGAAAAAATCAATCATTATGTGTACTTGTTTAGTAATGAAGATCTATCTAGTATGATATAATGAAAGAGTCGGCAAAGTAATATTATGAATGCGAAAGTTTATGGGAATGTATGTGTGTATATATCTGTTATGAAATTTGGTACACGGGTAGAATATAATTTAGAATAGCGTACTATTTATCCCTAAATTCCCACGAGAGTGAAGCCGCGAGGCGAATTTAGTAGTAAATATATGTGAAATTCCCTATTCCCTTCGAATGTCCATAGTAGCGGCCATAATAAGAGCATGTGACATGTGCCACACGAGTTGCAATTCGCGACCAATAATTGCATCGCCGGGTCCCTCGATTCCCGATTGTGTTGTTATCGATGTCATCGAAACGCCGACATATTACGGGGTTAGGATTCTGGTAAATTAAGATTTTAGCTGATTATTTTAGTGGAGCTAGCACAAATAAGTTTATTCTTAGATATTTATCTAAGAATAAACTTAATCGTATTTAACGAATAAGTTTATGCTAGAACGTAACGTTTAGATAACTTCACTATTTTGTTTGTAAAATTCATACACATAGCCTTTTAAATATGCGATAGAGGTGCTGTCCATATTTTTGTTCATTGCCATACATTGCCGAATTTGAGTAAAACTAAATATTGTTAATTATCTTCTCATTCGATAATTTTGTATGTTGCAATGGAGCATCGTGTTTTATTAACAGTTCAACTGGTGTTGAACTGGCGTTGAACTGTTCATACAGTTTCTAGATTTTCTCAATAAGTTTCATAAAAACAGACAACTGAAACTACCAATTCGATTGGTAATTTCTTTGTATGATATTAATAAGTCCTTCATGTCACAACTCATTGACCTTAATTTGTTTACGTTTGTATAGGTACTTTCATAAATATAGATGTCAATCTTTCTTTTAGATCCTATGATCCAATAAATGTATTTTTTACATATTCGTTTCATTCAATTTAGTGTAATTGAGGTAAAGAAATAAGTACTGTCATCGAAAAAAATGCTCATTTTTTATTTTTTTATCTGTTTGTTTACTGCTCCTTTGAGAGGATTCCATTCAACCGGTAGTCAATATAAACATCGAAGTTAGCTCAGAAAGTACCTAGTCAAAGTGCAAAACTTGTGTCTGCTTAACTTTAATAACCCGGGATTAATTAAGAAGCTAACCAGATGCTTCTGGATTTAGACATTTGTCGGTTTAATATATATTAGAGAGGATAACAAAAAAGAGATACTGATATCCTGATCCTAGTTAACTTTTTAAGTGAAACACATATAATATTCTGTGGTGTATTGCATGTATATTTGCATATAATATTATTTCTTTACCACTTATTCGGTAGTAGTTTAGCTCTTATGTATTGATTATTAAAAAATAAATTTAAAAAGACTATGGCTTTGGTGCTTAGCAACCAATAATAAAAAAACGATCTTTTGAGAATTCTTACAACATATCTTTAATTTTATTCCCTTAACCACTGCCCAATTGAAGTAATTTAAGTGGTTATGGGCCCAGAAAAGCCGATCAAGGGAATAGATATTGAGTAAAGAGCAGAAGAAAGGAAATATTTTCCGGGAAAAATTTTTCCAAAGAAAGTGAAGATCGCAATTCAAAATGGAAGTGTCAAATTCAATGAAAATTGAGAAGTTTGATGGTAGAAATTTCAAGCAATGGAAGTTCCAGGTCAAGTGCGCCTTGAGAGCAAAAGGCTTGAATATTGAAACTCCAAAACCAACTGCAACTGCAGCGCAAGTGCAATGGAACAAAGATGACGGTATGGCTATGTTTATTTTGACCTCGTCAATGGACCTGAATCAGATATCTCTGATAGAAAACTGCGAAACTGCGAAGGAAGTTATGAGTAAATTAGAAATTTTATATGAGCATAAGTCGGAATTCAATAAAATGATGGTGCATGAGAAATTCTACCAATATTCCTATTGTTCGGGTGATACAATGGCACAGCATGTTTCAAAAGTAGAAGGGTTAGCCAAACAGCTTAGAGAATGTGGTGAGAAATTAAGTGATACGGCAGTGATAACTAAAATTTTGAGCACATTACCATCTACATATCGTTCTCTGCGCCAAGCATGGTTATCACTTGATCCAGATAATCAGACGATCCAAAACCTAACGTCACGTTTGATTGACGAAGAAGCAAGTCTACTGAAAGATATGAAAGATGATACTGCTTTGCTAACCTCGAAGAAAAATTTGAAACAAGTAAAAGAGAATGATAAACCTAGTTCCGTGAGAAATGCAAGTACTTCAGGTCATAGATTTATCTGTTACAATTGTAATAAACGTGGTCATTTTGCTAGAGAATGCAGAGCGCCTAAGAAATCTATTCGTAAGAATCAAGAGCAACAGAATATGTTAGTATACAATGCAGAGAGTGATTGGTCATCTGCAAATGGAGACAACATATGGATATTAGATAGTGGAGCATCCATGCACATGACATACAAGCGTGAATTCTTCTGTCAATATATGGAATTTAATCAGAATGATAGTAACAGGACTGTCAAATTAGGAAACAAACAGAATATTGAAGTACTTGGTGAGGGAACGGTTTTGGTAAAAAGTAAGTTGAAAGGAAATTGGCAAGAAAGCAGATTAGAAAATGTACTGTATGTGCCTGATTTACGAAGAAATTTATTTTCTGAAGGAGCTGTAACCAGAAAGGGTTATATAATAATTAAAAATAAAGAAAGTGCTCAAATAATAAAAAATAATGAAGTTGTAATGTCAGCACATCTGAGAGAAAACAATTTATATGAGCTAGATATAAAAGCAATCATACAAGAAAGCTGTAATATTGTGCAATCAGATATTAAAGTGTGGCATGAACGATTAGGGCACTTAAATGTAAAAGAGATTAAAAATATGAGCAAAACTGGAGCAATTCCCGTAGTATTGACTGGAAATGGCAATTTTGTTTGTGAAGCATGCCAATATGGTAAGCAAGCCAGAAATCCATTTAAGAAATCCATGAGAGGTGCAACACAAGCAGGAGATATAGTCTACAGTGATGTTTGCGGACCTATGTCGGAGTCATCAGTATCAGGTAGTCACTATTTTGTTTTATTTAAAGATGGTGCTACGAGTTATCGCCATGTATATTTTCTAAAGCACAAGGATGAAGTGCTTGAATGTTTCAAGAAATATAATGCGATAGTCAACAATAGATTCCAGCATGATGTACGTATCCTGCACACAGATAATGGTCGTGAGTATGTGAATAAAGAATTTAAGAACTTCCTGGAAATTAAAGGAATAACTCATGAATGTACAGCCCCTTATACCCCGCAGCAGAATGGAAGGTCTGAAAGAGAACTGCGAACAATAATGGAGAGCGCAAGGTCTATGCTTTATGCAAAAGATATCCCCATGAACTTGTGGGCTGAGGCAGTTGACTGTGCTGTTTATTTGTTGAATAGAAGCTCGTCTAGTCAAACTATAGATGTTTCACCTTATGAGCTATGGTTCAATCAAAGACCGAATTTGAATCACATTAGAATATTTGGTTCAGTAGGGTATGTACATATTCCTAATGAAAAACGAAAGAAGTTAGACAAGAAAAGTACCAAAATGATGTTGGTGGGATATGAGCAAGAAAATTATAGAATGTATGATCAAAATACGAAAAAGATAACTGTGTCAAGGGATGTCAGGTTTGATGAGCTCAGTAGTGTAACAGAGCCAAGGAGAAACTATGCGGAAATAAACATTGATGGACAGGCTGAGGAAGATCAGCAGACAAGAACTCCACAACAAAGTACCTTAGATGAATCTGATACCCTAGAAGCATCTTCGTCAGATGAAAGTATGAAAAGCTCTGAAGATCAAGATGTTTGTTATCAACCAGCTAGCAATACAGGCATGACATTAAGACCTCGGAAAAATAAGAATATGGAGGTGAATTTAACAGAAATCAACGTCCCAGAGACGTATGAAGAAGCTGTGACTGGGCTGGAGAAGAAAAATTGGAAGAAAGCTATTGAGGATGAGCTTAAATCTCATGAGAAAAATAATACTTGGAATATTGTGGATAGAACACCAAAGAAACCTATCACATGTAAATGGGTTTTTAGTATTAAGAAAAATAAGGAAGGAGAAATAGAGAGGTATAAAGCTCGCCTATGTGCTCGGGGGTTTTCCCAAATTAAAGGTATGGATTACAAGGAAACTTTTTCACCGACCTCCAGGTATGATTCAATTAGATTAATATTGAGTATAGCGGCAAAAGAAAATTTAGAGATTGAACAATTTGATGTAAAGACTGCATTCTTGTACGGTGATCTTTTGGAGGAAATCTATATGGAGGTACCAGAGGGTGTCGAAGCAGACTCGTCGAAAGTATGTAAGTTGAACAAATCGTTATATGGTCTTAAACAGTCTCCCCGCTGTTGGAACAAAAAGTTTACATTGTTTCTTACTACTTATGGGTTTAAACCGTGTCATGCAGATAATTGCATCTTTGTTGGATATTTTAATAATATTCAAGTTTTGTTAATAATCTATGTAGATGACGGATTATTGTTATCAGAAAACAAAGACATTTTATCAGTAATATTAAATGACTTAGGAAATAATTTTGAAATTAGAACATTAAAGTTGAATTCTTTTGTTGGTATGGAAATAAATAAGACACCAGGTCGTATATCTATAAGTCAAAGATATTACATTGAGGGTGTAATAAAAAAGTTTAATTTAACAGAAGCTAAAGGCTGTAGCACACCCGTGGATGTAAATGTAAAACTATCTAAAAATGAAGATGAGAATGATACTGTTAATAGTTTTCCATATAGAGAAGCAGTGGGAGCGCTAATATTTTTGTCTTCGGTGTCTAGACCTGATATTACTTACGCTGTTAATTTAGTGAGTAGATATGTAAGTAATCCAGGTGCTATACATGTCAATGCTGTAAAACGTATTATACGTTATTTGATTACTACAAAAGATGTGTCAATTGTATATGAAAATGGTACAGAGTTAATTGGATATTCGGATTCTGACTTTGCAGGTGACATAGATTCTAGAAAATCCAATACTGGATATTTATTTTTAATGAATGGTGGACCTGTTACTTGGGCAAGTCGAAAACAGAATACAGTAGCATTGTCTACAACAGAATCCGAATATATGGCTGCTAGTGATGCTGCTAGAGAGATTTTGTGGTTAAGACAATTTTTATTGGATATAGGCAAACCACAAAATACTGTAACATTAAAAATTGATAGCCAAAGTGCAATTAAATTAATACATAACCCTGTATTTCATAAAAGAAGCAAGCATATCGATGTTCGTTATAATTTTATTAGAGAAAAGGTGGAACTGAAAATAATTAACATAGAGTATGTAGAAAGTTCGTATCAACTTGCTGATTTTCTGACCAAGGCGTTACCCCTTAGCCGGTTTAACTTTATTAGAGATAGTATTATGAATAGTGTTTGAGTTATTTTCAGTTAACAAAGGGTTATGGAATATTTAATTAATGTCAATGTAGGTCTTTTTAATTTAAGTGGGAGTATTGATTATTAAAAAATAAATTTAAAAAGACTATGGCTTTGGTGCTTAGCAACCAATAATAAAAAAACGATCTTTTGAGAATTCTTACAACATATCTTTAATTTTATTCCCTTAACCACTGCCCAATTGAAGTAATTTAAGTTTATGAAACTCTACATAGAAACATAGTGCCTTAAATCTGTTCGATAAGTGCTTCAAACATTATTCAATGGTGTATTCTATACTATCGCATACAGTAGTTATACTAACAGACATAATTCGATTCGATTATCTGAGTCGGTAATAAAAAATAAAAAGTTTTGGAAATTACAGAAGATTGCACTTTCCTACTTAACAGCATGAACCCCAGAATGTCATAAAAACTAAGGGCATTTACTGGGAATTTCTTAATTTCCCTCTAAAAAGAAACCTTTTCAGTTTTATCGCTAATAATTCTAACGTCTGCTAAATGTAAACCACAAAGTAAAACTTTGTACTCTTTTGTTCTACGCGATTGGTCCCCTAACTCGTCCATGTTAAATCAATGTATTTAAAACTGTAAATACTGCTATAACTAATTTAATACGGAGATATATAAAAATATTTATATATTTAAAAAATGCGACGAAACTAAAAGTTTTTAAAACCTAGATGTTAAAAAACTGTATGTCAAGAACTATAGTTGATAAAGAAAGCTAGCATACAGTGCTGCCACAATATGATCTCCTCATTAAACGGTCAGTTGTCTTAGTGGTCCTTCACACGGGCGTAATTCCTACGCTATGTTCGAATTCCGTGTCGGATTTCAGGTTTGTATTCATCCTTGAGTAAAAATAAATTTAGTCCACGAACATCACCTGGTAATTAGATGCTCTTCGTGTACTTGCTTGTTGACGTTCTGAGTGGAATACGTCAAATAAGACTTATACATTTCGTGACTCGTAACAAAAATAACATTGCTTGACTTCATGAGATCTCTATGAATGAGGGCTCTAAAATATCACAATGATAATGGGGTTGAAATAGGAACCTTCCAAGATGAAGCTATGAAGTTACAATAAGCGTTTTGCTGAGTTCACAAACAGAGATTTATTAATTAATTATTTGGTGAAATATTAATTAAACGTCTGTCAGATTTGGCCAAAGATTTGTAGCACTTGGTTAGAGAGTTGAAATTGTAACATTTCGGCGGTTAAATTAGAATTGTAGTTAATATTATATTAAATAAGTAGATCGTACAATGTTTTTGACAAATACGTTTCGGGATTTTGTGTGGAGATGCCGGTGTAAAATGAACCCTATGTCACTCAGGAATAATTTAGTTTCTGGCGAAAGAATATTGGATAAACTTTGAGTATTTCTGAAGATTCCCTACACAATAACAAATATAGTGTAGGCGTAGATAAAAAATATACATCGTATGTTATTTTTTACGATGTTACAATTTTATAACCCTTCGATCCTGGAGATAATAAAAACAATTGTACACAGTAGCATTTCGCCAGATCATATAAATAGAGGAAGCATCCATTATTATTGTATAATTTCTCTACATTTGGGCTTCGACATTAAAACGATACAAAAATGTCGTTGAAGAAAAAAGGCTTCGTCAATATACTTTGACATTAAAACAATGTGAAAACCACCATTTGTGACGACGAATGTATATAGGAGGCATTGCATTAAAGTAAGCAAGCATTAAAGTTGCGCCTTGTATATATTCCATTCTGAGGTAGCCTGTTTCGACTGCTATCATGAATTTTAATTATAGTGCATCTTTTAGTTGCTAAGAGGCGCGCTTTGAGGTGTATAAAATTTTTACATACACTGTAAAAATTGTCATGTCAAAGTAACCGTTTTATCACAGATATATAATTACACTAAATATAGTATGTTAATAAAGTTGTGTTAACCTTCTCCTTTCTATCTATATCCTTTTGTGGGTGAATCCTGAAACTGGCAACACAGCGACAAAGGTCTGCAAAGAATGACGCTGAGATTGCCCTCTTAATGGAGCGGTACAATGGAGGATAATATAACCAGAGTGCAATCTCGAGAGCAGTTGGGAACACTTGTCTCAATTGGCTGTTTCGAATGTCGTCTTATGATTAGAAGTCTTTTACCTGAAGTCGTTATTTGGATTAGTAACTCAAAACGTATTTGAATAGAGGTATTTAATTATCATTGCTGGGTATGGTCCATACCATTCTCGCCCTACTAATACGAGCGCTTCATGGAGCTTCCGTGGATAATGTAACGAATAACAATTAAAGCCAGAGTAATGGAAGCAATTAGTTTAATCATTGCGAGACATATGCCATCACTACCGGCTGCATAAAAGCGTGATAACCAAAATTTTTAACAACGTCCAGAAGTTTGACGTCAGACAGATAAACCGCGCGAAACAACACGCAATGAAAAAAAAATTTTTTTAAATTATTATACCTACTAGTTTATAAATAAAACAATATATTTCCCTAAATCTCCGACGAGAACAACGCTCCAGGAAAAATAATGACGTCACGATATAAATATAGACAAGCAAAGATCGCAGAATATTTTGGGCATAAAAAGCAAAGTAATTCATTTCTTATTCATTGTCTGTTCCGTTTTACAGGCTGCCAGTGCCAACGGCCATAAACGGGCGCGACTATTCTTCAGGATTCCGCAACTATGATGGCACAGGATAACCCTGGTTGACTATGAAACGCTCTACGGTGCAATGCGACGCTGGGCGACCTCATGACCTTACTGCCCAATGAGTAATTGCTGCGATGGTACTTCGGCTAAAAAATTGTCAATCACAAAAAATTGATGGATCAATTAATTATAGAGTTTCATTTATTATAGAGTACAGATTTGATACATTGAGATCATTGCAAACGATTTGTCTCAGAGTTTAGTTTACTGCTGCACTGACAGTTTTAATTGATACAGCTACTACGCCTATAATATCAGAAAAACTAGGACAATACGTAGGCATTGTGAGAAGGAGTGATAAGTACTTTTCCTGACAGAACAATAAAAAGAAAAGTCAGTGAGCTGAATGGCAGGGTTTGTGGATATTGGTTTATTTTGATCAATGCAAAATTAAATATTATTTGTACACTTCAAATAACACCCTATTGTTATAGTAATTAGACTTCTTGTATTTATATTATAATATTGTTTATTGCTGTAACAATTTACTAGAGATTGATTGTTACTAAAGATGGATCACTAGTTTCAAATAAAGTAAAGTAAATAATTTGTTATCATTTTTGTTTTACGCTACTTCTATACTTCTAACTGTATTTTATCAATAATTATGCGAATTAATACATGATATTATGAGGATTAATGATATTATAGCGAACCCGTTACAAAAGTACAATCTGACCACAAAATTGGCATCTAGTAATGTCAATTCGCGTCATTTTCAACAATTTCGATCCGATCGGGTAATTTGACTCCATTGACCGAATACGATTTTAGGTTGCAATAATCGTAACCGCAAAATGGGCTGGTTGCTATTATATTTATTTTGACCCCATTATTTCAGCAATATGTGGTGAAATTGATTAATACGATTTTGAAAAGGTAGATATTTGGACCACACTCATAACTGGCGAGCATCTATGAAGAGGGTAATGAGTAATAGAGGAAGCAAGTGAGATTTGTTTGGGTCGTGGCACGTGGAAATCGCCAGAGGACTTAGTGCGGGTTTGCATTTCATTTCTCACTATCAAATCGATTCGTAGTGAGACGCAGCAGAACAATCACATTGCGGCGTGGTTGACGTTGCATTACAATAGCGCACTGTGATTGGTTAGCTGCGTCTCACTGCGAATCTACTCGATCGTGAGATGTAAATAGCAAAGCCGCATTACGCACACAGTTCCCTATTAGTTATCCACTAAAAACTATACCTTATGTAAATAATGTCGATATAGTACCGTTGTATATATTTATATATGGGATGCATACTCTCTATTCTGTCTCCATGTAAATTTGCATTATAACCGGTGATACATGGAGGGTTAAGTTTTCTTTTAAGACAACATTATAAATACAATGTTTTTGCAATTAAATATTTATTGTCTTTATCTAAAAGGAAGATCAGTGCCTAATACAAGGAATATTAAAATGGCTGATGATAATCACCTCAGTTAAAATAGACGAATGTATTGAAGACTGATTACATCTATTAGCTCATCCATCACTTCAAATGCATCACATTAGTGCACCATGAGGGCCATTACAAGCGTATCCAACTAACGATTTGTCTCTAGGTATCGGTGATAGATAGGGTTGCCACAAATGCTAGTAAGATGGGACATTTTGATAAAAAGGACAGATATTTTTCATATCACCAAGTTCATACTATCCACATTATTCACGCATAAAAATTACAGAATCAAGCTGGGTCGTTAAATTATGCCAATGAGATTTTTATTTACGTAGCAATCGTATTGTCGTAATACGATTAAGGACGCGTCTTAATAAAGAACGGAATGGACTAAATACAGTCTCGTATATATGCGGAACGTGTGGCAGCCCTAGGTATCGGTGATAGATCGCCATTGTCCCCGTCCATTGCGGCCTTGCAACGTCGCGTCGACAAAGCTACGGCTTGTGACGACACAATGGTTGTTATTTACGAGCGATCTAAACGTACTGAGTAATGAATGTGCAAGATTTCAAAGACGCATCTTTGAAAGACTACATAGTGCAAAAGAAAGTAGATTCCTGTTGTCAGTCTGTCCCTATGTTTGGTTTGATCTGGATGCGGTTTTCTAAATAGATAAAGTGTTTCAAGAGGAATGTTTAGGTGCAAAATTTATTATGGTTTTACCCGAGCGAAGCCGGGACGGGCCGCTAGTATTTGATATAAATATGTAGATGAAAGTGTCGCTTCTGTTGATTACATTTGAAAAGACTTGATTTCGGTCGTCGGGTCAAGTACTCTTCTATAGACTCTAATATAACTTCCGTCTATAATATAATTTCCGTATTTGAGCTAAGTATTAAGTATTATAATAATAAAATGTCTTCATTGCATATTTTTTTGCCTTTCTCACTCTGTAATTTTTAATATCTTCACTAGGAAGACTCTCTTGTGTATAATATCATCTGGAATACATAATAGTATGGAAATTACAACATTTCGTTCCTCTTATTTAAGAATTTGAAAAATAGATTTCGTAGAACCAAGTGTTATTGATAGATGATTTGTTGATGCCTAGACGTAAAATTTGTGATAAAATTAACAACCACGATACTATTTTCATGTCTTTGTGTATCGCAATGAAAATTAGGCTAATATAAACTATTATTGATTTTGAAATTCTCCCGTCTAGTATGTCTTATTCTTCGTCGAATCAACAGAAGCAGTCATCAAACAGGAGGAGTTACTTAAACAAACTTATTATCGAGTAATTATTTTCTATGGCCAACGCACTATTTGTGATCTTATTTAATTTTTCCAAATATATTTTATAGAATAATTAGCTTATTTTGAGCGAACTTTGCTTGACACTATAAAATATTTCATATAGAAATTCTCAGATTTTCAGCTAACAAAAAAACGTCAAAAACGCTTTTCATGTTCATGTCAATATTTCTAGAGAAATCTCCACTTCGAGATACTTCGCCATTTTAAACATCAGCTAACATTATATGATTTTTTATAATCTAATCTAAATAAGGTTTAAATGCTTGTTAATTGTGCTATTTTGTAAATTCCGTATATTAAGTGAAAAGAACCGCGGCTACCATGGATTATTTACGAAAGCCTAATACATATAATAAAATTGAAGAAAGGTGAAATTTGCACATTGGAGAATAAATAATTGAAAAAAAATAATATTTTTTAAAAATTCTTCATGGAATGTACTTAGTTATGAATAAAACATAATCGGAGCAAACCAGAATAAAAATTGTAGTATGTATTTTAAACTGAAAAATGAGCAGCGTAAAATGAAACCCAGTATTTATGTTAGCCAACCAACTATTTTTGTGATTTTCTGAACCTGCATGCTTTTTTACTCCACACATAGCACACTCTTTCCTAGAAACACAGATTTTTATTAGGAATTTTTATTTAATTTATATTTTTATTCATTTTTTACTTTTCATAAGATAAAGTTGTTATTAAAGTTTTTAAAATAAACACAGAGTTATGTGCCTTACCTATAATATAATATAAATAGATATTTAAATTTAGACTAGCTTTTGTGGCCGCGGCTTCGCATGCTTTTATTTCGTGCATTCGCTCATAACTTATTATTGCCAATCGAGTACTAAGCGACGCAACGCGATGAAACTAATACCAGATTTTAAGTTAGATCACCCGCTATACGACTGTGAATTCCGCATCAAATTCCATAAAGTAGTATTTGCGTGACCTGCGAACAAACATACAGACAAAAACTCAAAAAAAATTGATCCAATTAAGGTCCCCAAAGGTTCCATGTACAGACATAGCCTACTTAAAGTTAATACTATATTTTATTATGTCTATACATATACATATACTAGACATTTAATTTAGTATATAATATATAACTTTTTAATCTATAGCAAAACATAATAAAAAAACATAACAAATTTAATGATATAATTAGAAATTTAATTATTAGTTCTTCAGGGAACAATAGAAACCAGAAAACAATATACTACATAAGTACAATAAAATTTTCCCCTCGGCAAATCTACTGAAAAAAACCTTCTAATTTATAAGTGTAACAACACCTTTACAATAGGGAATGTTAACATTGTTAACATAATATACCTTGCGCCGTGGTCGGCGTGCTGAGCCATAATGAACTTGCTACCTCGAGGATGGAACCCACACCTTAGACCCACATAACTCATGGACCTTGTTATCCTAGCATACACGTAAGGAGCTCATAAGGTGACTAACAAATTGTGTTTGCGTCATGAAAATCGCCTTATGCTGTGTATATTTATTTTTACCTTCATTTGCAATAAATAATTTGAATTATTTTACTGTCAGCTCGAAGAAGATTTTTAAGTAATATTTTCATCGTAGAGAGGAGTTAAAAAGACAGGGAGAGTATTCCAATTTTCTAGGTGTAATGTTACTTTTGTCATCTATTTATTATATTTATATATAATAAAACTGTAAGTGATATATGTCTCTGTACATAAGAGATATTAAAGTAAAATAATAATGGGTAGTCTTTATATGAAGCCAAAAGCTGTGGGTTTCCTCACAGTGTTTCCCGTCACCGAAAACAGGTGGTGGTCTATGATAACTATACTATGTATATACTAACTATATTATGTAATACATGCGTCAGATTGGTGTACAAACTCAGGTGGTACGAGTACGATTCAAACTTGGGACATTTCGGTTCACAGGGCGTCTTAACCATTACACCACTGACGCTTCAATAAAGAATTAAAAAAAAAAAAAAATTGAGAATATTTTTTCTAAACTTTATGCATTCTTAAATAAAAACATGCACCTAACATTTTCCTATAGTATAGCTCTTATTTTTTCCAAGCCAGTAAAACATATACACATTTTATTAGAAGTTTCGCCTGACGACGCGTATCCTAAAACAGTGTGGCAAAAACCACAATAGTACTTTTTGCTCATTCCGCTGGAGTTTTGCCCTTCGCTGGTAAATTGTAAAAAGTACCCCTACGTCCGGTTTGCCCGGGTCCGTCCTAGTTTGACCCGGGCCGGATGAGGCCCAATCCCCGGCCATGAATATTTTGGGTGATATTTTTAAGCTTTTTTATCTCAAAAGGGAAATTACGAAATAGGTATTTTATTCGTTTCAATTTATTCGTTTTTTAACTACAGGATTTTATAACTAGCTTCCATATTTTGATATTAATTATGAGATGAAAAAATTCTGGAATCTAGCGAGCCCCTGTGGGGCGTGGGTTCAATTCTCGCTCGATTCTATCCGGGCAGTGTCCCGGATGTTTACTTCGCTTACATATCTCAATTTTCTTTCTTGCATCTCAATTTCGCCATTAAGCTCTAAGCCGTGGCCGTTGAGTTTAGCAATTGTTGGCTATAGATATAGCACTATTCCTGTGTAGATACTCCGTAATGGTTCGTAACACGTGACGTAACTTTCATTTTTAAATTATTCTCAAAAAAAAAAATAATAAAACACAGAATAGTAAAAAAATAGCAATGATACGCATTCAGAAATGAACAGTCGTCACAGTCGATAAGTTGGTACCTAAAAATCTGTAGTTATATTAAAACTGTAACTGGACCATGTCTTTGCATTGGAGATATTTATTAATTAACATTGATGTACATTAATAATAAAGATTTGGCAGGTAAAAATGATTACAATATACAATATATATAAGATTAATTAAATTTCATTGCAGTGTATTTTATTCCTAACAGGACGGCTGCGGGTAGAGGCAATAACGGCTGATGCATTGCAGCGCAATCTTTGCAAATACGTTCGGCTAAATGTAACTTATCGAGATTTATTTTTATTAAGAATGATATTTGTTACAGAATTATCTGTTATTTGTCACAAAAAAATTTTGCATATCCAGGTTTGAATTGAGTTTCTGATAACTAAATGAAATTAGCTAAAAGAGAGGTAGCTATTCAATACATCAATTAAAAAAATCTCTTAGTGGCTCCATTAATAACTTTCAAGTTAAAATAGTAACACCATTAGGCTTCTTTTTAATTTGTAATGTATGCAAAATGTCTCTATGTTCGGGTGGAATCTTGTAACTCAATTTTGAAGCAGATATCTTCAACCGATTAAAATTTTGTATACACGTTTAGTTCGGATGACAATGCATTGTTATGTTATGCATGACTTGATGGTGCACTCAGGATCGGCCCTCAACACCTCGATGATTTACTACACTGGCATTATTTTTTGTCACGTTCGATGAAACATTTTCTCTGACGACAATATTGTTTATAAAGAAAATAATATAAGAATATCACAGCATACACACAAATAGCAATGAACGTTATTGAATTTGAATGCACATATTTCTCGGGCGCGGTAGCTTCGGGGGCTATAAACCTGACACATTGCACGGGTGGATATGCACCTTCGGCTCCGATACATGTGCCAATACCACATTTGTTTACGGACGACCTAAAGTTACTAGAATTTTTTACTGTTAACTGGATATTCGAGAATAGACAAAACCGCCTGTAGATGTCGTACGATTATAACTAAAATAAAATTTTAGTCTATTTGTATATGCCGCCCAAGGTTTGTATTTGTATGTAATTTTAAAATTTACAGCAAAGAGAAACTTCGATATTGAAGTTGACATTCAATTAAGTTCCAAGGCCGCGCGCGGGGCCTTCGCGTACACGACGCTAACGATCAAAAGTCTTACCGTCGTACGATAAAAAGTCTTGACAGCTGTGACGACAGCATTCACAAAGATGATTGACGAACACTATACCGTGGCATTCTCAAATTTGACGTTGGCAAAATCATCGTTTCTTTGGCGAACGATGGAGTCATAACACAAGAAAAGAAGACAAGGATCCAGCCTAACATCAATGAAGCACTCGATTAGTAAATTTAATTACAACTAAGGTCTGAATCACATCCATTTAGTAAATGGTCTGTGGTCTGAATAAGCCTTACACACATTCATAAGTACCTAGGTAAAATATTTCTTTTGTAAAATATCGTACAAATATCCGTCAGATATTATCTTAATTGCGTCTCGACAGTCGAGTCACGGCGGCAATACGACACATCTGTCGAGACAGACACTTATTTAATCTTCCAGTGATTAATGGAATAATTATTCATTTTATGGCAAAGCATTTGCAGCTTTGTCGCCGGGGAATAAGAGCGGTTGTACAATAATAGAATATGTTGGATTATGAGTAGTGGCTTTGTTAAGTGATATGGAAAGTGTCCAGCTATATTGGGGATTACTGAAATTTATTAGGTGAAGCGTCAGGTCCAAGGTCAAGGTTGAAATATATTGCGACCTAATTTTGCCCGGATTGAATGTACACTGTATGTAAAGATATAGTCGAACAATGGTGCTTATATCGATAACAAAACACTTTTTTAATCTGACCCTGAGTTTCGGGGCGAATTGGGACCAAGTGAAGATGAGAGAAAGATATTTATGCTGTAATTTTTTTAACCATATTAGCCGGACGAGGAAAATTACGACATTAAAAACAAAACATACCTACACCTAATTTTTTTTGAGGGATGGATTTGTAGATGATGAAGTCCCACGAGATTTCCGTATAGATCAAAAGTGAAATGTCAAACAAAATCGTAAAAACTTTTAGACAAGTCTTTATTCCACAGTTCGTAAAAATAAATGATCCCAAGACACATAAATTACAAAATATAAAGCACGGGGAGTTGTTTGATTGACATTCGGAATTTCCAACGTTTATTTATCACCGAAAAGTGTCAAAAAGAAATGTGAAAATATATTTTCCAATCTATCTTTCTACATTAGCACCACCAATATTATAAAATTAGTTAAAGAATGTCAATATCGCAATTTTTAATAAATGGCATTGAATATTTTTACAAAAGCAATATCTTTTTTTTTTGTAAATTATTTTTCTAGTTGATTTGTACAAGGAAATCATAAAAAACAATCTCATTTTATCACAATGGATAAAAAAGTTAATGATTTTAACATATAATAATAATGATAAGTTAACTTTATATATATAAATATATATATATATATATATATATATATATATATATATATATATATATATATATTTATTTATTTAGATTTTACTTTTCCTAAGTATATTTGTTTATTTTGTTACAATTTATAGTCTTCTATGTTCATGTTGTACGTAATTACTTCTGACTGCTACTGTATACATGTCCTCTCAATCTATCGCCGGTTGACTGTAAGAGATCCCTACATGGGACAAGTCCGCCGTTGTATAATGTGTCTTTCTTGTATTAATTTTGATTAATGTACTTATTTTCGTGCAACAAGGTTATTACCCATTACATTTTTTGACTATGTACATTATGTACTTTTATATATTATTAGAAAAAAAAACATTGTAAGAAACAATAATGGTAAGCCGATCTGGCACGATAGGGACCAACACTGTTCAAATGAGTTTTTAGTAGTTTGTAGCTTGTGAGAAATAACTATAAATATAAAAATTGACGAGAAAAAGTGCTTGTGAAGGTCTAATTTCTGAATAAATGATTTGGATTTGAATTTGAACAATCTTTTTTGTACTTACAAAAATGTGGAAATCGAATAAATGATTTGAATTTGAATTTGAACAATTTTTTGTACTTACAAAAATGTGGAAATCGAAAAAATGAAGGCGCAGCATTTCTCAATCGTTAAATATTAACGTCGCCATTTAATATGGAGCAAGTTTCAACATTGTGCGCTAAAATATCCGCCGGGGTAGGATAAAAAGTGCCCTGTGTGTGCCAGGAGCTTTGTGCATAGCAAAACAGGATTGGAATCTGTCTGTTTGATTGATCAATTCCTGGATTTTTATTATTGAACGATTCAGTCACTGTCTGTCAATCCGATCGGCCGATTCAAACTGTAAAATATTGGTTTGAAAGTTTCATAGATATAACCCTTTATACATGAAAATATTGTTATCTTTCTGTCAACGTCAAATAATAAAAGGGTTTAAATTAAGAACAATAAGCTATGTACTTTGTAATCTGTGACTGTATCTAATAAATAAAATAAATAGTAGGTGTCATTCAATTAAGCTTCCTTTTTTGGCTCAATTATAACTCTCTCTATCTTTCTCTCTCAACTCTGCGTGTTCCCGTGTTATTGTATTCGGGGTTGTAAAGCCGCGAAGCTCGGGCTAAGCGTAAAAAAAATGTTGAAGATTCAGCTGTGAAGTTTGGGTCAAAAATTGCATTTTTGCAAAAAAAAAAAAGTTATTCCCTCCTCACGCTTAATGCACTCAAGAGCATCGTCTGCATCGTTTGTTCCAAATGAAATACCAAGGAGTGTCGATAGACGTCCGGCAATCGAAATGGCAACATTAATTATTCACCTGGCTTTGCAGAGTTGGGGTTATATTTCTCATTGCTGACACACGCTGCTGGCGGCAGCACAACGCCAAACTGAACAAGAAATTGCTTTACGGACATTTTATGCGTAATTAGTAGATTCTCCATATTGTCTGGTTATTATTTTAAGGCTGTGATCGCATTATCGCACTTGGTTTTGTATAAATATTTCCTTCCACCGTCACGGCCGCGGTGTAATTAGCATCGATAAAATTTCTTGAGAAAGAAATCGCTTTCAGAATATTAATATAATTTTTTACATTACCGCAGTATAGATTAATTCCGCAGTATAAATTGATCGTCTTTGTTATACAATTGAAAAAATGTAATGTGGTCCCGCGGTGGCTCAAGTGTTGTATCCAAACGTTCACTGAAATCATCCTAACATAAACGTCTAGTCGTACGTACATCGTAGATTGAAGTTCAACATCGCGAATAGCTATTCGCATCTGTAACAGATAATCACGATGCGATCATGGGGTTATGTATATTTATTTATATAAACTTTATTTACCAATTTGGTACAAAGGGCGGACTTAATGCTAAAAGCATTCTCTACCAGAAAAACTGAAAGATATATGAGATATATTGTACGTCCTCAACAGCTGTGAGTCGCATCAGAGCTAGCTAATCAAATTGTCGGCTCTGGAGCGCGCGTAATCAGCAGGGCCATAAAGATAACTCGAGTGAGCCAAACATTACTGTGTATTACTGCTCATTACGCTTTGAGTAAGTCAGCAAATGGTTAAAGTTAAAGTAAGCCAAATATAAATAAACTATAATACATAGGCGCAGCCCAAAACATAATTGGTACCTAATCGCACAGGAAAAATCTTGATTTGCATAAACTGTGTCACTGAATAATTTAAACAAGAATTAGTAATGAATACGACGAGAATTAGTCTAATCTAGTAAAAACTAGAATCTGACGTTTAAATAATATGTACTGGGATAATGTAAATTTTATGAATGATTGATTTATTTAACGAGTCATTACGAATCTCAAAAAAATTGACGGATCGTAATGACAGCGCGGCCGCAGCGGTCGAAACGCTCAAGGAACTACGTCTTACGGCGAATGGCACAATAAATCCTATTTGTCATCCAAAGGTAGTGAGAGGGAAAGTAAATATTTCATATGGGAATAAGAATTGGAGGTCGGCTGGAGAATTTCGCAGAAAGGTATGTAAGTGAATCCAGATCGGGAAAAATGGGCGTAAAAAATACCCGCTTTTTATATGTTTATAAGGGCATGAATTTTCCGAGTAAACTTTTTGGCTCTCTATACGTTTTATTACGTGTTGTATGATAACTATTATATCAAATAAATAGATCAAAACATAAAGAAAAGACTAGTGAAAGTGTAAATAATTGTTACAGCTATTTGTCAAAAAAATTGACGTTAACTTTAAAGTACGCAGAAAAACGCCATTTTGTCTAAAAGTCCACGATGCGCCGGTTAATATCAACGTCAAATTTGATGCCGCAACTAGGTAAACTATTTCCTCGACGGCTATGAAAGCGCTAACGATGGTTTCAGAGGTGCATATCCATAGGCAATTAAATAGCATTTTAATCCTTTTAAACAAAATAACTGAAACCAAAGGCATTCAATGAACAAAGACTTGATAAACAACCTTTTAGGGAAAGGGCCCTATTGTTTAAAGAGAATAACAGATTCGTTTTCAATATCAAAGGGAACAAACGAATCAAAGGACTTACATGAAAGTTGGAGAAAAAGCGGAAGAATATTAAGTGTCATAGCAGTGCTATTTGGTTTACATTATCGTTTTGGAATTTCCTTTTGAATCATTTCTCGTGTGCGATGTAGACGTTAGCATAATAAATGTTCGTACGAAACGTCTAAATTCAGGTAGGCTTTGTAAATCACAGCCGAATCAATTTTTTACGTTAACCCAGTCTTTCGCGGCGTTATAGTCTCGAATACATCCGAGAACATGCAAAAGTGTGAGAGAGAGAATAGCATTATAGAAACGAGTAAACCATTCACGATCTCTTTCATTGTTTCGGTTTCTTACTTAGCCATTGAGCGTCGGAGTTCAGGGTCCGCTTTCCTACTCTTTCTTCTCCACTTCGCAAGATCGTTGGCATACCTAGTTGTCGTACCATTGGCATGCTCTTTGCTATTCACGATGTCTATGGTAGTTATTACCCTCCAAATTGACTAATTTAAATGAGTTTCGTGTGAATTCGTCTGAAGCGCGTTCCGAAAATCATTCCTGCTTAAAATATGACAGTTTCATTTCCTGAATGCCGAGGTCTCTGAAGATTACAATCGAAATGATCTGTCATTTCAGAGGTCAGAATCCAGCAATAAGTTTTTGTAAAACCGCAAACTCACAGTGAGGAAGCCGAAGTACTTCCACTGTCATTTGTATGCCTCCCGCCGCTCCTATTGCCGGATCCTGACTTTCATATATTTCCGTTGCGTAACGTTGCGTTGCGTAACGCGCAGTCATTAAAACTGTCTTTTATAGTTCATCACGGCGTTAAATAAAATAAGTTTTATTTTATTTTAATGAGGGTGCAGAACGCTCTTTATAACCTGGGGCATTCACAGCGTTATATTCTTAGAAGTAAGTATATTTCTGTACAGTCAACAGCACATAAAAACTATACATATTCATCGCAATATCGCCTTTATTACCACCACATAGAATCGAAGCTGTTGACTGTTTCCATTCACGTTTTACGTTAATCTCGTATTGCACCACGGAATTGTATATTGCGGGAAGGTGTTTTATAGCTAAAGCTATAAAACATATTCATACCAAGAAATGAATTCATAGAATTCGATTTCAGTTTATTTAAACGTCATTTGTAACTTTCCACGGGTTAAGGTATCTTGAAATCGTTTTTTACTCAAAAACTATTAATATCAATGATATAATCCAATAGTACCACGAATAAATTTTCTTATAGAGGCACTAGTATAAAATCTACGTACAATTGTGAGCTGTATTAATCGGACTGTTCTCGCCAGTGGCGCCAACTGGTGAGCAAAGACACGGCACCGCCACTTAATTTCAGTTGAAAAGTTAATCACATAGTACGTAGTCTAAATTCCTCCATAGTTACAAATTACCAAAGCAAAACGAAAGTAAGGATAGATCAAAGAACACAGAAGCAATTTTCAATGAAACTGAGTGACCCAAATTCTGTTTCCGATATTTAAAATGCTAATGTATATTAAACTTTATAACGATAGGCCTAAGCTTTAATTTCAAAGAAACATTTTTAGCCTATTTACTGCATAAAACAGTTAACAAATTCTATAGTAGGTGATTACTTAATTAAGTATTTATACGGTCTTTATCGCCAATAACCCAGAACGAGACTTCAGATTGGTGGGTTTTAATGACTGCAAATGCAGGTGAGACAAAGGACTTAAGGACTTAACGTACCATTAGAAGTACAGAGAATCTCAATACATTATTGATCACCTCTCCAATGACCGAACATTGCGAATGTGACCAATAAACCCAAACTAAAATACCAGAACTATCCTATTCCTATTAAATCATGTTCTTTAGACTTTAATATATACAGAGACTCCTTTGTAAGTCTTGCCGAATACATAATAGGAATTCTGTGGGTTCGGACATGTTCAGGTGGCCGGGACAAAAGACTTCTTTGAACGAGGGTCAAATCAGCCAAGAAAATTTTCAAGCTTGCGTTTCGCTACTTTATACGCGGTTAAATTTCGCAAAAGGATTGAATTTCGTGTTTTCATTTTACTCATGGAAACTTTTATTCTATACTAGATGTTGCCCAGGGCTTCGCTCCCGTGGGAATTTTTAGATAAAATAAAGCCTATAACAATCTTGGATAATGTACCTTTCTAACGGTGAAAGAATTTTTAGAAATCGGTTTACTAGTTTCGGAGATTACCCGCCTAAAGCATACAAACACACAAACTTATTATAACTTAGTTTACATCCCCTCAAGTCCTGAATTTTTTAATCCCAATATTTGAATTTAAAAAACATCAGTATTATGCATATCGTAAGTACCAACTTTAAATTAATTGGCAACTATTTCGTGGAAAACTGACATATGTCATCAATTGACAAGTCAACATCCAAACAAATAAAAATGCAAAAGGAAAGCAGAATGATTGCGGCAAAAAATAACTGTTCCTGGAGCGTCGAACTTTCTACACGTAAACATAGGTAGGTATGCAGAATTCTTAATTGTGTAACTTTATGTTACCAGCGGCATTTATACGAGGTATTCCGATCTTCTGATCCACAAAACCGATCCACTGCCAATTGCAAGAATGCCTGCCTGATCCACTGTAATAAACGAAAGTGTGAAAATAAAAAATTTTGAAGGCGAGATCCTAGTTTAACTGCTACATCCAACCAGTTGGACCACGGTACAACCGGTTGGAAAACGGGCCTTCGATAGGTACAGAGATCCAATTATAAGTTAGTACGATAATAAGTTGACCCGTAGTCCAATTGAAAAAAAATGGTAAATTTATTTAATGTGAAATATTATTGGCAGTAAACCCCTTGTATCTCTCGTCAATTTCATTAAGAAATAATATATGTAATTAACTTAAGAGGAATGTAAATAAAACAAGGGACAAGGTTTAATTACAGAAAAAAAATTGTGTACACAAAAATTTTGAAACTTGTTACGAAAATAGTTACCGAGTTCTATTACAAAGATTTCCAATTAAAAAATAGTTTGTAAAAATATGTAAATGTATTAAAATTTTAATCATTTAGTTGTCGAACCTGGGTGCAACATCAGGTCAAGCATATGATAATAATGCAATGTTATAGGTATACATGATTGTCAAAGTTTAGATATACAGAATTTCAGCTCAACTGTTTCAAGATACATGCTTCAAAATTGTTCCAAGATTCCACCCGAATATCCTTATAATGATACTGGTAAGACTATGTGGACTATGAGGAAACGGTGAAACAAACAAAGTTACTTTATATACTTCCATACGTACATACATACCTCATTCTTACATTTACATGCGCATCTGTCTGTCTATCTGTTCGCGATAAACTCAAAAACTACTGCGTGGATTTTCATGTGGTGTGATTCCTTATAGGGACGGCGGCTAGTATTAAATAAAAGCTTATAAATAATATACATCGCATTTGAAAAACAATGTATTACATTATAAAAAGTAACTTATCAGTGAACCTTACAAAACGAAACCATTAATTTCAGCAAAAGAAAATCTTTGTTGCAAAAGCGGAAAGGTATGAGGCGAAAATTTGATCCTGTAGTTGTCTCTAGAGACAGAAGTAGGTATTCCATGATTTCCTAAGGACCCCGGACAATATAGAACTCGAACAATGTTGAATGAACTAAATCGATAACTACGAATCGCAATTAGTGAACTTTCATCTCTCGGTCGCAGTTGAATACCGTCACTAGAAGGTATTCACTGCTTTTATTAATTCTGGGTTTTATGTAACAATGATAGTTGATTTAAATATTTTAATCTAACAGCGCTTACAATTTTTATTTTTTCTGACTTCCTATAAGCTCTTTATCACCGTAATTTATAAAATTACCTATACTTTCATACCAGTGTGAAGGCCTAATTTTTGGTATGAGAGCCTAAGACATACAAAATAGAAAATAAAAAGTGTGGCAAAGGGCAATGGATAACTTCCTCCAAAAAAGTACTTTGTATTCCCGTGATAAAATTCACGCGGGTGAAGTCCATAGCTAGTTTTTTTTTTTACTGTTATTGTAATTTTTGTCTTTATGTAAGTAGTTAATGAAATTTTGACTGTATACCAATTGCAAAAGTAGAAGAAAACTACGTTTCTCTATTTATGGTTACCGCAGTCCCGTATTGCGTGAGCGGGATGGATCACTCCAGTGTCCCGCGGGGCAGCCGTGACAGGAACGTGGCGTTAAAGTGATCAAGTTTCCCATATCTCACATACATTTTTCAACAATAATATTAATAAGGTTATGTTGTGAAAAGTCTTGTTTGTACTAATGTCTTTATTGATCACAATATTAAACAAAATAAATAGGGAAATTAAAAAGGAAAAAATTCAAATGCGAACTTATCACGTGACAAAACTCTTTATTCAATTTAGGATGTTAATTGAGTTGCACCGTAAACGTTAACTGTAACGTAATTTTGTATAAACCTCAGCTGCGCACCGGTTAAAATCAACGTTAAATTTGAAAACTTGTGCAACTCACCCTAAGTATGATAAATACTTGAATTTAACAAGTGAATTCCCCTAAAGTTTTCTTGCACCACAATTCGGTCACGTAGCCCACTGATTTACATTGAAATTTTGTTTTAAGCCATAGAGATTTTGATGGATTTCTTAACTTACAATGTTATTCTTATTTGAAAGGAGATCAGAAAATAAATAAATATGTACTTAGATATAATAATAATTCTTCCTTATGACTTTTAATTATATTGGTATTCCTTATGGCTGAGGGTCGTGACAGACGCCGCGCCTCTTGTCGTGTCATATCATTACAAAACCTCAGTAACAATAACAACCAAAATACTATATTTTAACAGACTTTCAGTCAAATTTGAATCATGTTAAGATGATCCAGCAGCATTGTTTCAGTCTGTATTAATGTAATTAGTATTCTCAAAATAATTCTAAATATTTCCTACATGGCAGTATTACAATACAGTAGATACAAATATATATATATAAGAAATCAATCATTTTTATCTTGTTAGCCAAAACCAATTAGATTAGATTATTTCTTTGTAATTGTCACGTCCAAACTTTAGCCGGAGGGGACATTATAAGCGTTTTCAAATCCATTTTTGTCAGTGAACATTCCGTCAATAAACGAATTAGAGTGAAGTTAGCAGAGTGATTGCACATCTAGGTCAATGGAGGACGTAAAAAATCTGTTTTTTATCACGAATTACGTGTTCCGAAGTTCGGTACACATGTAAGCAAATTCGGTCTCTTTCTCATATTTGCGTTTTCATTCGGTTCTGTGACGCCGCGAAGGTACCTACGACTTGGAATAAACCCTCCTTGGGAATGCTATTGTTGCCTATTAGCTCAAGTCAAGACTATGTATTTTTTAAACCACAGCCAAAAATATTTTGATATAGTGAGTATTGTGATCTAGAATTCGTTTAAATGTTCACTATCATTTGCATGTCAAACTACAGCGTATGAACTAAAAATAAGTTTTTTTAAGAACCTAAAAGTAAGTTTTTTTTTCGATTTTCACCTTTTATTGGAATCGCAATATTTAAAGTATCCATAGCACAATATTTAAAAAATACGTTGCAGCAGAGAAACATATCTGGCTAGTTTTTCAAGATAAACACGAATTGTGATACTGAATTTTTTTTTATGAAAATTGAGCTGAAATTTCAATACATATCGATGGATACGCGCATCAATTTAAGGCGCTATGCATTCCGGATTTCTACGCTCACCTACTGAGGAAGAAAACGGGCTCGAATGAGAGAGAGAGTCATTGCCCACTAGTGCCAGCATCGATAAAAGAAATATGTTTAAAGAGTCACATTTTTTACAATATCTTTCATTTATTTAAATAGTTTTGTTATACATGTCACAAATGCTTTTCAAATAATTGTACGGATTTTTTTTTTCTTTCAAGGGAAATGAAATGAAGCGCGATAATCTCGATTTAACAGAGATGTTAAATCGAGATTATCGCGCTTCATTTCATCCTGTAGTAGGTAATTATGTCGGTTTCTTCATAATACAAATTTACAAGGCACAACATACTCATATCCAAGGAAATCACACAAAGAGTTCCTAGTTTATTAAAAAATAATGAGCGTTCTTATTTCCCACGGTGGCGGTACTTCCCGGGATGAAAAGTACCCTTATACACCTAACTCTCACTTATAGTTGAATTAGCTGAAAAGATAATTAGTAATTAAGGTTATATTAGCGAAAACTAAAAAATCCCCTTTCCACATTATTCTGCACTAAATACTTAAAGGAATTTATTGCAAAGTATTATAGTTTTCCATTACACAATGTAGTCGGAGTACCTGCAATATAGCGGGCCGACTACATAGCCAAAGCGTACGTGAATGAGAAAAGCAGACGACACCAAAGGATGGTGTACAAAAAGAGAAGTTTACCCTCATCACTGTGCGGAAAGAAGTTCAAATGATGATAGAAAAGGACAAAAGAATTCATGCAAAAATGTGTTTGCTTATTTACCCCTATGCTATGTTACGTATGTGTCGCATGTCAGTAGGAAAATGAAATATTTTCAGCGCTTCGAAAGGTATGACGACGCGCGACGCGCCAATCTGTATTTACTTTTTAAGGTATACACAACAGGTTACAATCAATTTAACGAGATATAATAACAAAAGTTATGAGCCTCATAATGTATTTGTAAATGCCTGCGTATAAGACTCCGAATGAAAATGTACTCACGATGTGATTTTCGGGAGAAAACTGAAAATAATTACATGATATAATTGACTCTCCGTGCTTCGGAATTGGTCCCAGCTATATTTGCAGTCGTTAAAATTCGCCAATCCGCTATCGGCCGCGTTGTGGGTCTTATCCATCCATAAGGAAGGCCCCAGCAGTGGGGTAGTAAAGTGGGTGATGATAATGATGAATTGATTTATGCAAAATGCAACATGCCTTAAATAAATCCCCAAAATTTAGAATAGTAAAATACCAAAAACTAATTAGGGGAAGATTAGAGACAATATTTTTGAGGGAATACATCTCTATTGCCAAATGAGCCGAGAAGTTATAAATTCAGTAAGGGGAGTTTGAAGTTTAACCTGCGTGCTGCTTCAGTTTATACAAAATTGCGTAGTTTGCGTTTTTCTTCTCAGGTTAATGCTAACGACGAAGGTTACTAGTGCAACTCACCCTATGTAATTATACCTATATTTACTTAATATTCATATTTTTAAGTGAAATGTAAATTTCTTATGAGATTTAAAGTACTGTGATGCACTATATAATTAACCTCAATGAAATAAACATAATTTTATCCGTCCAATAAGCAGGTTTCATTTTTTGCCGACACATCGTTTATATTAATTCAAAAGTATCGTTTAATATCATTGGTTCCTTATTTTACGGTTCATTTAAAATTCAATTCAGGATTATTGGCTACAATGAATAACAAAGTTAAATTCTTATATTTTACCTTTGCTATTCATTATAAAAAATATGAAAATAAATTGTTATTTAAAAAATGTTTCTCGAAAATTTTGTAATAATTTCCACAAAGGAATTTAATTCAATAAATTTCACCTTCGCCTGAAATGCTGACATGCAATGAATTTATACAAGTGGATGCGCTGCTGTATGGTTATCATCATTATCACGGGGAATATTCATCCATTGACGGCGACTATTTCTCACCAAATATTAACATTTTAAAATATCATTAAAAGAAATTAAATGAGCTGTAAGAGGAAGAATTAAAATTAAAAATCAATTTAAATATAAAAAAAAAATTAATTACCTCACCACCAAAACCAAAATCTTGAAATCTTTATTTGCAATAATATTATGATTTACCATATTGAGAATGGGTTGCACCAGTCAACTGTGACGTTAAGTTTAACCTGTGCGCAAACCGCCGTCGTTTAGTCAAACAAAATGGCGTATATACGTTGTGTTTTCTGCGCAGGTTAAAGTTAACTTTGACGTTAACTTTAACCTGGACGTTAACTTTAACCTGGGCAGAAAACACAACGTATATACGCCATTTTGTTTGACTAAACGACGGCGGTTAACACGGAAGTTAACTTTAACCTGCGCAGAAAAACGCAAAGTATGTACGCCATTGTGCAAGGACAACAGAATTGCATGCCGACTCTTTGTCACGCTAGTGTAGATTCCTTATCCCATATTTTTTCCCGACCACGATACGGATATTACTTGATATTTGTGCATACAATGAAATATCGATAAATTTGTTTGTAATGTTTCCCGGAAACTCAGTTAGATATTTGATTTTGTTGATTGACATGATTGAATTGGTATTTGATAAAACCCGGTTTATTTTAGTATAAAATATGTTCGCATAAATTTTATTTGTTAGTAATAAATTACTATATAATAGTATTAATTATGAAATACTGAATAATGCAAGCGAAATGAATGTAAATACAACAATTTTTAACATCATTAGGGGTTAATTTAAAACTTTCATTTTGTCAATTTTCATATTACACACCTATTGGAGGATATGGAGGTTGCCACATGCTGGTTTTATATTCGTTAGTCGATGCCGCAGTGGTTTGCGCTGTCGGCCTGCGATAGGGACACTTTTGAAATAGTCGGTCATTGGAAGGATGATAAAAAACGTATAATCTTGAGCTTTGGAAATTCAGAAGATACGTTAAGCAGTTGATTTCGTTTATATGAAAAGTCGTTATAACCCGCCGTTCAACCCGTGTGGTGCGACTTGGCCCATACTCCTTATTTATAAATAAAGCCAATGTTGCAGCATAAAAGATAACTAACAAATATTACGCAATACTGGATTAAATTAATTGATTTATTCTGTTGTTCCAGGTTAACCATGCAGCGGCTGCTTAGCATCACACTCATCACCACAATGGCGGCTGACCACATCTACTCCCAAGAAGAGCGTGAACACCAGGGACCCAGGACCTGCGGCGGCAACCTCAAAGGCTCCGTGGGGGTCATCCAAACCCCCAATTTCCCCAACCCCTTCCCCGTCCCCATCAAGTGCCGTTGGATTATAGAACACGACATGCCAAACGGGACCATATCAATATATTTCACTCAACAGTATACTACTAGTGGTCTGACGTTTACTGAGTACATGTATTACGATGACTCGTACAAATTGGGGGAGAGGAGGGCGTTGACTGTGACCGAGGAAAACATCACGAGGGTGAAATGGCTTCAGGTGAGTTTGCTCAATCTATCTTATTGTATCAATGTGTAACATCGTTGTCGAAATATCTGTGATCAATCACTTGTTTTCAGATCAAAGTTATTATTTACTTATGTAAAACATAAAATAAAATAAATAGAATTCATTAAAATCAAAAACTAAATAGGTACAACATGTTGTTTAAATTAAATTTTAAATTTATTTTTAATATTGCCCTCGTATAAATTAAACGGTATTTATATTAGAAGTGTTTCGGTTTTTATTTTTAAAATCGACTCAAACAATACTTATGTAATTTCTATATCAAATATTTAATTTATTTTTGATATGATAACAATATCGTAGATTTTTTGAGCCGTTTAACTCGAATTGTTTTCGGAATCCACCCAGATTATATAACTAAAATGACGACGAAAAATAAAACAAGAAATAAGTCACGAGTAAACCTTTAAAAAATGAAAAGCAAAAGTTATAAATCGTATAAAATGGCAGCGTTTGGATCGCGGCTTACTGTTCACCAATCAAAGGGCACTCTACAGAATTGGGACGCAGGGCATGCCAGCCGTGAGTAGAGATTTCTATAAAATGTCCAGTTTCCGTCCTATAGAAGTCTACGGGCTGGACTATTTTGAAATTCAGACATAACCAGTGGCGGAACCCGTTGAGAGGTATAGAATAAATTTTGTTTTTCATCCTTTCCTTACAATGCAATCTGTCTCATTACAATCGGCAGCAATGTTTTTCTTGGTGATGTTTGCGAGACTTGCCATTTCAAACAAAGATGTCAAGCATTCTATCGACGAAAAACAGATTCGACGTCAATAGATGAAATTTCAGCTGAAATCCAGTCCAGTTTGGTATCGAAAGAGTTTGAGTGATTTTTTGGATTTGTCCACGTGGCGCCCATATTATCTCGTTGATTCGTCAACCGATAAAATTCCGGACCGAAGTAGCGAGCTATATATTTATTTTTTCACGCAAAGTCCATGGCGTCAGGGAGCCCAAATTTGCATTCAATTAGATCGTACGCACAGAGGCACTGGAGAAACTGGTCGTTTACAACTTCCCGGTTATTGCCAGGCAGTTTCCCATCACTCGGGCATGAGGCAGGTCATCCGTGAGGCTTTAGAACAGCACCGGGTGCGAAATTCCGTTAGGCTCCTCTGAATATCAACCGGTTCGAAATGAACTCTGGCTTTGCAGGCTTTTTGGTGTTATATTTATTTTTGTTTTTCAAAATTTACGGTATTGATTAGTCAATAATTTGTGGTGTGGTCCCGCCCTAACATAGGTGGTCCTATACTAGTGCTCTATGTCTACCTGTGGATGTCAATCGGGCCGACCTGCCTGGTTTACCACAGTGATATTACTACTGCATCATTTGAAACTACGTATGTACACAACAACCCTTTTGAAAAGGGAAAGAAAATGTTTAGTGATCATTCGGTACTGTAAATGCAAAATGGGGCTTTTTTTTTTCAAAACAAACAAAAAGGTTTTTTCAACGTAAAATTTATAGCAAAACATTGATACAAATACGTTGAGAACATTTCAATATTGTTTTACTAAATAATAAGTTTTTTTTACAAAAATATCATTTTTGATTTGTCCGTGCAGTATAACGTTGAGGTGTACCCACGTCTGAAGCCGTTTCATGGGTGCACCATCAATCAGATCATGCATATCATGATATTATAATTGCCTTATAAGTACAATATTTGTTCTGATTTTGTAATCACAGCAACTAACAAACAAAACTACAGAATCGGTACCCATATAACTGTATATCATAATCATTTGTATCGTAACGATGTTATTTCCGTTGTGTCCGCCAGAATGCGCACTATGGCGGCAATAGCTATTCCGTGCCTTGCTCAATTATTTATTTCTGTTAGTATTATAACACATTGAGGGTAGAGAAATTATAATAAAGGCAGTGTAATAGATGTAAATACTTTTATTCTTTTAGTATATATATCATTAATAAAAAATAATAATAATTATATTCACGCTACCAATCTATCAAGTTAAGCAATTACGCTGCTTTGTGAAAAAGATGGGTTACCGAAAAATTGTACAATAAAATCAAGGTTTTGAAAACTGAACTAAAAATTTAAGGAAAATGGTAAAATGTATGTTAGGGAAGTAAACTAAGAATTATGAAAAATAAATAGATGTAACAGATAAATGAATATTTATGTGAAAGTTTGTTGTTACAAAATCTACAGGCGCAGTACGCTACATGGTAGGTACTTTAGGTTCTACCAACTTGTTTGAAACGCGTTCGCAACTCCACCGTTTTCACCTCTTCAGTATTGGCATGTCAGTTCGGCAGTCACCGGAGTGTTTTAGTCCCACGTGCGGTATGTGAAGGCCAGGAAAATAACCAATCATGAAAATTGGTTCTATCTAAAAAAAACTATTTCAGTGGTTCCATCAAATAAGATCTATCACAAAAACTTTGCTATCGATTTTTTAAGAGAGCTAAATTAGGTGTTAAATTATTCTATTACTATTGAACTTCATTTAATCTTTTTAGTCTGGTAAATATATCTAACTATCCAGTAAATAACTAGATTCTGACGGCGACTTCACCAGCAGGAGTCTTCCTTCACATGATTTCCTTCCTTTATTTCTGTATTCTCCATGTAGCCTATTTTCCCGGGACACAATATTGGCAGTGATTCGAGTGACCCGTATGTCGAAACGTTATCCAATTTTGGCAGTATAGGGGACGCCACCGTTCTGCGTTTAGGAACAATTTCCGTTGATGTCATTTGGGCAATTGAACTTCATGACAACTGCTGTTTAGATTTGTCGATTTTAGGGTCTGTCTGTCTGTAATTTACCACGCAAAAGTTTGGTTTGTTTATAAAGATTAAAAATAAACAAAGACAATGCCAACAACAATTTGCCAACTGGGTGTTTATCAACCAATCTTGACTATTCGATTTGGTATTGCAATGGCAAAAAAAAATCATCTCGTCATAAATTCGTCTTTTAGAAGGGTTGAGCCTTCTACCATCGAAAGACTGTCATTTGGCGCATTCATATAAATAAGTAATGTCTCTCTAATATGCCGCTAAATCTACCACATATTTCCTCATAGCGGGTACAATCGCCGACAGAGTCGTTACATTGAATAATTTCTTTAATGTTGTACATTATGGGCCATATTCTCTTGCTTCAGCGTTGATATTTTTCATAGTATATTTAAATATATGATATTTTCGTAACATTTTTGCTTTTACATGGAGTTAAGGAAAGCAAAACTAATTTAACGTAAGCTTGACCGGAAAAGTAGAAAAACATAGTGGGACACTTTGGCATATCGATAATATTTTCTTGACCTTTTTTCCAACAATCTTTATTATCTGTGTAGTGTAATAATAATCTTTATATGCCAACGACATGCGAAAAAGCCACTTAAAAACTACGTGTTAACATTTTATTATTTAGTTCAAAAACAATCTATATATTTTACCTTTTTTGCATCGTCCCAGTACCAACAAGAAATCCACTACCGAACTATAGGTATATACCTGAGATATCTCAGACGACGAAGTGTAAGGATATACTATTTTACAGCTATACTGAGGACAAGGCCAATGCTTTGAACATTTGATATCCTATTCCCAAGGGGCATTTGTATGCACACAGAACCGTCGACGGAGATAGTTTCCAGCATATGAATTTACAAGAATTGATCACATGGTAATTCACACTACTTAGTCATTGACAGTTATATATATGTATAGTTTAATGATCATGCGGGACTGCTACACTGGAGGTCGCGGGGTCGATCCTCAGTCAGACGCCTAATTCTCACGCAAAGTCCATTACTTCACTTTTCTCCAAATTTTTCGATGGTTTTAAGTAACATTATAAACGAAAATATTTCATACAAATGTTTACTGCCCAATATTTTTTACAGATAAGTTACGTACTTTTACTAGTATAAAGGTAGCTTACTAAGTAGAATTATATGATTCTGCGATAATCGGACATCATGAGAAAAATATTCTTATTTCATATTTATTATGCCTGTTTCCTATGAGGGTGGGCAGATACTAGTAATTAGTACTAATCACGATCCTGACAAATCTCACGAACTGGTGAGAGCCATTTTATATCACCTTTTTAAATTTTGTATCACGTCATTCATAATTGAGAACTTAAGTGGAACTGGGCGGGTCACGTTTGCTGTATGCAGCCTGAGAGATGTGCCCACATTCTTACAACCTGGATTTCAACTGACGGGTACAGAACGCGAGGTAGGTAGGCCTAGAACTAGAAGCGTATGAGCTTAGAGCATTCGACAGACATTGGATTGGAGAAGACCAAAGAAAGGGACCTGTAGAAAGTGAGTGAGAAGGCTTTTGCCCAGTAGTGGGACATGTTACAATATTGTGGTGGAGTCACAGTTAAAAATGTATATAAAAAGCCACTCTGTAAATGAAGTCCTCTCTAAGACGCCAGATTCTGACAGACGTTTGTACTGACTTCTCTATTTGCTGTTCTATAACAGCAAATAATACATATATATATATAGGATTATTTGCTGTTATGCAGCATATATCAGCTGTAAAATGTTACGTGACTATTCACGTAACATTTTACAGCGAAGACATTTGCAGAATTCACGATGCTCCTGGAGCATAGACGCCTTCGTGCTATCTGTCTTTTTGAATGAATTATGATATAAAATTACATTTCACCAGAACATGTGAAGTCAGTTGTGAATGAGTTAATTTTAAAAAATATGTAATTAAACTCACAGATATACTTATGAACATTACATTAAAATGTTCTTATAAATGTTGTTAAACAAAACAAAATTTATGGAAACGGACATTGCGTTACCTATATATATTAACATTTCAGTGCAACATGTAACCATGCGTTATTAGGGGTAGTTTGTGAGTGCAACTCGGCAAAACAAGAAAAGTTACAATTGGCGCTCCAAACGGCGCGGGCCGCAACGAGCCGCTGAATGTTTCATAGCTGTTTTCATTTGTTTATCTTTGTGGTGAGAAATAAAAATCTCTTATATTGATATTACATATGAATTAAGTTTTTTTTTGCTATTATCTATATATATGCTATTATCATATTCATCGAACTGCCGTAACTAGTCGCACACTAGCGCCACCTTTTTCATCCATTTATTTCATTTACTAGCGAAAAAGAATCTTATGCTACTCTAAATAGAGGACTTTATTAGAAAGTAATTACAGTTTCCCATTTTAAAACGTAGTCTTACTAAACCAAAAACGGTGCCACTAAAGTCCGCGTAGGTATACCTATGTAGAAAATTTCAAAGATGTACCTAGAATGTACAGTCCAGTCTTCGTCGTTCAAATTCAAAGTGTCCCCTTAACAGGATAGTAACATTTTTGTTACAAGTTCTGACAATGATAAATAATCTGGTGATGATGATCAACCAATCACCGCTCGGCCAGAAGTCAGGTGTATAGTTTGGTATGTTTTTTTTTTAAACAATTTTTTTGACACTACCTGAGTTCCGGGGCTTTGCTCTCGTAAGATGATCCCTATGTCAAACCCTAACTTGTGAATTTTGAATATCGGGATTGAAGATTACCTACTCCCTACACAAAAACTTACAAACACTCCTTTTTTTATAATATTATTTGTAAAAGTTTAGATTGTTTAATCAAATTCCGTGTCTATGTTATACCTACAAATAAACAAAGTTTATTTCAAGGTATTGACGGAATTGGTTTTCTAAAAATAATAAAAATACACTAAAGCTCAAAGTGAGTTTGCCAATACCATAATATTTGCGTTATTTTGTTTCGTTTAGCACCTGATCTTGCGCAGTATATTACCGAATTTTACGATTGCTGAGTTTGCTCAATAAAAATAAATATCCTGGATCTGTACTCAGCTGACTTTGTTTCAGGAACGTTTGTGAAAATTTCGACCTATGCATGGCTAGTGAATACTTTTTATTTCATTCGTATAAATTTCATAGTAAGTAAGTATGTTGTCTATGTTTGAATGCATGAGTAAAATGGAACAGAATCAAATCACTAAAAGTCGGTTGTCTTAAAAGTCATGTCAGATGTCTTTTGAGTTGAGTAAAATCAGATACCAGTACCTATTAGCAATAACACACTCGATAAAAAATATGATGGAGAGAAAAAATATTGTCAAACTGGTAAAATTAATGTTGCATAAATGTCGAGTTTATCTTATTATTCATACATATTATACAATATTAACAAAAACATAACACGTAACGGTTAGTTTTACAGGCATTTTTGTAATAAATGGTAATTCTACAATTACATTACTAAGGTACATAATTATTAAATTATAAACATGCTTGGAAAGCCCCGATTTTCTGCCGTTAAATTTTGACAAGGAAACATAAAGGCCAAGAAGTAATAATGTAGAAGAAAAATTATCCTGAAAACTCGTGACGTTGTCTCTCAGACCGAATGTAGATTTTTTGCCAAAGTTTGAATTTTAGTCATTCGTACATTTTGCGCAGTCATTTGTCATAAAACAAAAGCCATCTTCCATAAATTATGCCCAAATTTGCAGCAGTACAGTTGAATGTCAGCTATTGTGCGTACCCCATGGGGATTGTGACTGACATATTAAGCTGAGGTTCCACTGGAGATGTGGGATAAGCTATGAAGCTAGATCCTTATCGTAACTAATATTATAAATGCGAATGTAAGTTTGTTTGTTACCTCTTCATGCTTTATCGGTTCATCTCAACCAACCTTCTTGAAATTATGCATACATATAGTTTGAAGTACGGAGAATCCTAAAAAAAAAGGTTCCCGTTGGATATTCCCGCGAACAAAATCTAGTAATTACAAAAATTATTTAAAAAAAAATAGGACTGACTTTTTTTTTTAATGATTTTTATTTTACGATAAGGGTTTAATTTTACGGTTAAACATTGTAACAATTGCATATATTTTAAAAATTATCTTTTTTTACCAATACACCTTGTGTGTTTGTGTTTGCCAAAATTTCATTTTTCAGCTTGAAAATTTATTGAGTATATAATCGCTATATAGAGAGTATATAATAGCGATCTTGAAAATGACGGCACATAATCTGTATCATCCGAGGTAATGCAAGAAAACTGATAATATGACGATCACACATCATTATCTCAGGAATAGTGGAAATAATGATAAAAAAATTGTTAATAAATGAATAGTCTTTTTTATATCATTACAGGGTGTAGGAAAAATCGTCGAATTTTCGGACCACTGAAGAATGCTAATGTCTTAATACCATCCACATATTGTTATTCTTGGAACCACTATATATGAGCCGAAAAACTGTACATAAATCTGCACACATAAAAAGTCAATTAAGTAACTTTTTTTTTCGTAGTGTGCTACTTTTCTTGGTCGTATATCTTTAAGATAGACATCAGTAATAATAGACAGGGCCACGAAGCGCCAACTTTAAATTCAAAATTTGTTAATCAATCATCAAGAAGGATTATAATCTGTCGTTTGACTGATAGAAAAAGGCCTACACTACACATTCATAAAAAGTTAAACCATACATTAAGCTAAAGTATGTTTTGTCACTGTCGCACTTTACAATATTTGATATTGACAGAACGAGACAAAACATACTTTAGCTTAAAATATGTCTTAACTTTTTTATGAACAACAGGGCTAGGCTCAAGTACGTTACATCGCCGTTTACATCTTTTTTTTTGTTTTTTAACAAAACAAAAATAATATATTTTCTTTGTTTTATGAAGTCTACGTTTTCTCTGTTAGGTAATTAAGCCTAACTTCGCGTATAGAAAAACATCTTCATTAGAACTGTAGCCATTTATTATACTTTTCTCTTTCAGGGTTTTAATAATAAAAGAAAAATTGTTACTAAAAAGAAATAGTGCAAACAAAAATAAAGTCTGCTCCACGGAAGAGAATAATTAAGAAATTTTAAATGTTATTACAATAGCAGTAAATGATGTTTATTCAAGTACGCAACACGATCAAATGATCAGGATTTTAAAATAATATCTACCAGTGGTCCGTCCCGGCTTCGCTCGGGTAAAATCGTAGTGAGCTTACATATGCCTAAACTTTCTTAGGAATCAGAGAATACATTAGATTTTCACTATTGGTGAAAATCTAATGTATTCTCATATAAATTTTACATTTGCCAGGATTTATCTAGATAAATATTTCTAAACTTTATGCTTTGAAATGCTAAATTGCACTTTGGATTCTAACTATCGCCAACTATGCCACAAACTATTAAAAACTTACCAATAGCACGACAATAGCTGGCCGGTCAGAATGTTCGTTTAAAAAGAAATCTTCTATATAATGCCGCAAACGGTTCCCTGTTCGAAACTAGAATATTCTAGTAAAAGTGTCGACGAGTGAGGTTGTAAAATTTTACGCTGGCACAAATTGCCGATTTCTGCCCTAACGCTGGTGAGCTAAAAGGAGCGATTGAATAAAATGTCCCATTGATTTATGGTATTCAATGCGCGTTCAAATGCCCAATCGAAGTTAGTCTCTATTTTATAGAGACTTGGAACTTGTACAAGGGGTTTTGTCGTAACTTTAGATATCTGTGGTCGAAACTACTGTTGGGGTGCCAAAATGACTTTACATTGACGCAAAGTATAAAATTGAGTTCGTAATATTTTATGCCGCAAGAAATCTTTTGAATTAGATTTTTCTATGATTAAAGTTATTATATTAAAGATATTATACTTTGTGTAACTCTCTCACCTTCGTGCTACCGGTTGCGTTCAGAGCAGAGAAGCTTTAAAATTAAATTAGAAATTCTGAAGAGTCATCAGTAATTTTACAACCGGCTGCCTACTTGACGTCAATTTTCTTGAGAATTCTATTGTGGCCTATCAATTCCCTAGGCTATGTGTCCTTTAGTTGCCTTATACGATATCCACATGATCGTATAGATATATATTTCAGAGTATTTGTATGTAACAAGTAGTAAGTAAGTATAAAAAAATGTACGTATATTTATATAGTCTATACCTATTACATAACAGCTCTTATAAAAAGTATTTTTTTTCATCCAATATTGAAATTAAATTTATCGTAGTCAAATTCTGATGACACGACCTTAATGAAATTTTCTTGACGTTTCGTCGCTCAAAGATGTTATAAGAATGAAGAATTGGTTTCAAAAGAATATATATTTTTATATTTTTAAATATTTATCAAAATGTTTAGTTTTAAAGCAAATAGCAAAGAATTACAGATTCTAATAACTACAATGAAGTTATAAAATTAATAATAAATAATTTTTTTTTGCATAATAAATATTACTTGAAACAACACTATAGAAGTTGTCTCAAATCCAACTAACCAATAAGATTTCAGAATTCAAACGTTATTTTGGAAAAACACTTACTCGTATACTGTGTGATCCAACTTATATTATAAATGCAATTTGTGAAGATAATGTGCGTGTATGTTTGTTAGCCTTTCACGCAAAATCGGACGGATTATTATGAAATTTGGTACACGGTTAGAATATAACTTGGAATAACACATAGGGTACTTTTTATCCCCAAATTACCACGTCAGCGAAGACCCGGAGATGCAGCTACTAACATTATAAATTGGTGGTTTACGTAACTTTCATGCTCGATAAGGACAATTTTAAGGCAAAACAATAAAGTATCGGCTAAATTGAAATATTAGGTATTTAAAAGAAACACGAATATAAAAAAATGTATAGGATAGTACGTTATTTTAAAAACTGGGTTTTCTTTTTCATCAATACGTAGTAGGTAAGTACGAGTACGTCTTGAAGTATATCTGTTTAGTTCTTTGGCTGTATTACTTTAGTATCACTGGCTAACTTTTTAATTTTCCCAAATGTCAAAGCTGTCAACAATTCATTTCTTTTTACTTAGTCTTCTAAAATTTGGCGCGTCTACGTACTACGTACTTTTACGTTACTTACTACTTTTTTTAATGTATCTAAAAATTTCAGCATGAATACAAATAATTTAAAAGTTATTATTGAGTTTTCATTGGCTCCGGTGTCGGCGAAGACAATATCCAAAAACGCTAAGTATCTTTACTGTTAAAAGGCGTCTTTAAATTCATTATTGCCTACGAAGCGCAGGAAGTAGTTACTTTTCAGTTAAACGGAACATCTTAACCAAACTTTAATTGAAAACGTTCGATACCCACCGCTCCGTTTCACGGAAAATCGCTAAAGAAAACTTACTTGTTTATTGTTTCCGTTTTTTAACAATTATACGAGAATCACTATATATTTTCCATCTTTGTTTATTACTAGCTATTATCTTATGGATCCGCCCTAGAATAAGCATTAATAATTGGACAATGAATTAATGCTTATCCAACAATCAACCTCTCGTGCAGAGAAGAAGAAAGAAAATAATTATATTGATGCACCTAAAAATATATACACGGTCATTAGTTTACTATAGGAACACTTAATTAATTATAGCTATTAATATAATTAATAAATGTACCTATAAAATAATATCAAATAAAGTTATGGAATTCGTTCACATTTATAAGACTTGTTAAGTATCTTTTAAATAATGAAAAAAAAAAAACTTTTGTTAAAATATGTAATCAAGTGTAATAATGATTGTTAGCGAACTTTTTAATTTACAGAAAAATACACAGAATTGTATCGAAAAAAAAAACTTTACAAATAACTTTGATCAACTTTCGGTAGATAGTTTCATTTCGTAAGGTGATTTGAGAAAATTGCCTCTAGATCTGTTCAGTGAACCCTAAGCTGATTGCTATTTATTTCTAAGAAGTTTTAATATCTTCTTGAACAGTACTCTCTAATTAACTGCAGTTGTTTTGAAAACTTTTGTTAATCCTGCAAATGCTTAGTTGTTCTTCAGTGACTTTAGGTAAACTGGTGTCTGACATTGAAGTCGCCTGAAGGTATCTCACATGAGTTTTGTTTATGCCTCCATCCAGAGAAACTTATATCGTTTTGTGTTTACAGTTTTATCTTCTCAGCAGTGATTGTTCAGAAATGGTAGTAGTTGAAAGACGCTTCCCTCTGTCTGTCCTTTACTTAGATATTTAAAATTACGCAACCGATTTTGATGCGGTTTTTTTAATACTGTGATTTCTGAGAATGGTGTATTTATTATTGTTTTGCTTGAGCGAAACCTGAGCTAATTGCTAGTACCTACTCTATAATTTTATGACGTAAACAAGTGCCTGAATCTTATTTCTGAATATATGCTTAACGTTGACTTTTACATAAATTTCTTTGGATACCACATGACAGTTTATTTTTAATCTGATTACTACTACTGACTGATTTCTCTTCGAAAATCAGCGCAAACAAAAACCAGTCTTAAATTTGCCAGAAAAAAAATCACTTCAGTGATATAATTCTGCTAGGAAATGGAGATATAAAACCTGGGGCCAGATCTCTCCATAAATAGCTCCTCTTCTAACAGAGAGTGAGAAAAGAGAAATGGACAGTCCAGTAAACCGTCAACATATGTAACGTTCCTGTTCATAACCAAATACGGTTACCATTACGATAACAAAAATTTTTAGTGCTTCCGTTACAGTGGTCCTCACGCGTACTACCCGTGTGGTTCTCCAGCCAACCAGCCTAATAATAGTCGAGGCGATAAAACCTCTCATATACAACAATTTGCGACACAAAATATTATCCTGACAACGGTCCGCGACCCCTGTCACCGGCATACGAGACTAGAAAAATGAAATGGATAACTAGAGAGTCATCTACAATTGGCGTTTTATTTTAGACCTATTTATATTTTCATGTGCATAAACTTGATTTACAAACATTGGAGATCATTGATATTTGAGCTATTCTCCGAAGGACACCCATTTTGAAGACCGCGTGTTGAAGCGCGTCTTTTCTATTCCTCGAAAAGCACATTTTAATTGTTAAAAGGTGCTTTTCGTGGAACAGCTAAGAAATAATTCATTTGACTGTCTGATATTTCATTATTGTTTGTTTAATCGTGTTTTATCTACTTTTATCATGGTATGATTGAATAGAGTAATCACAGCACACATACAAAATATAGATTTGATTTTATTTTAAACTTGGTTATGAGGGAACTCTTGACAAATTGCTATACTCCTAGGGACACGGTGTTTATTGCTTTTCAAAATTAATCACTTTATGATATAAGTTATAGGTTAGGCGTGTTGATTCAATGATATAGAGGGATATTTTTCCCCTTTGAAAATTGAATAGTTTAATAAGGCTGACATAAATATTTCTACATTTTGCAATGAAATATGCTATCTGATTACAAAAAAGTGTAACACGAGCCTTAGAATATCATCCTCTATGTATATAGAGAATACTCTTGTTTATTAGACTATAAACAAGATTATTGTTTATATACATATAGAATAAAAATGTTTTTCTAAGTTTAGGGTAAGGTAGCCCAATTAAATTCACTTCAGAGTAAAAACTTAACTCGGAAAAAGAATAATAAAATTTAAAAAATCAAAATCATTGTACAGCGAACATTGCGGCATCGTGTCCATGACCGCGGCTTGCGCCCGAATCAGTTGTGAGCCGTGAGTTCGTGTCCGTGTATCGCTGTAGTGAAGCACTATATTCATTGCATGTTTTAAACTTTAGCGTTAGTTTAGATAGGAAGTTCTTTAAAATTTTAATAAGGTTTCTTTGGATGAAATTACATTTACAATTTATAATATAAATGAGATTACGTTGGTTTCGGCTATGTCGGAGGTAATTTTACACCCTGCATAAATGGGGCCCTTTTTTACTTATAATTCGTTACTTTATTTTCATATTATTTTAAATACGTAATAATTCTGGGACAAAATGTGATAAAATAAAACATAGTTTCCCAAAATCAACAAATTGTACTTGAGAAAACACAATGTCTTATACTTACTTAATATAATTTTTCGATATTCTCTATTTTAACAATAATCTAAAAACAAAAGGGTTAAATCGAGTTTGTAATGACGACAAATTTTATGTTTCCAACTGAAATATAATAAGTTGTTACGAGCTTTAAAATGAAACCTCAGTTGAAACTATTCAACAGCATTAAAAGCTAGCAATGGTAACTTTATTACGACGGAATCTTGAACCTAAATGAATTTATCCGGAACAACATAACATGGTATAATCCCATACAACACGTAAATATTAAATTAACACAAGTAAAGGTTATAATTCTCATCGCCGCGCCGCCGGCCAGGGCCATATTTAGTGAAGATTATATAGTCAGAGAGCCAGAAAGTCTGTGAAATGACGATTTACTCTCTCTCTCTCTCTCTCTCTCTCTCTCTCATCCTCCCGTGTTCTCGGTTACATTCACAGCTGTGACGCGTCGAAGCCTAAAAATCAACCGCTAAATTTAATTTGGCAATACTTTTTCAACCGACTGCATGACTGACGTCAAGTTTTATGGGATGCTCTTGTATCTATTATCATCTGTTAAGGCATGTCACTTAGACGCTCCGTACGACATCCACGAGAGGATTTGTATTCTAAGCGGGACCACACACATGTCACATGAAATGACGATTTACGTTCCTATATTTTTGTTTTAAATTTTTATTTTGAGTATACAATAAAAATTGTAAATTGAATAATTTACATAATTATAATAATTTACATGTTTATGAGATAAATTTGAAAACATTTTCGGAAAATTTTACCACACAAATTTAGATTAGATGTCTCGCTCTAAATGTTTTTAGCTAACGAAATTAAAAAGAATATATGTATTTTATTTTTATCAAAAACCAACCGTTTATTTGAAACTTTTATTTATTATTAAAGGTATGATCATCGTAATCACACGGATAAGGAAGTATAATTAATTTATTCAATTAGGAACGTGTAATATTAAGAAACTAAACTTATCCTTTGTGTAATGTGTGTAAAAACATTAAAATATTTTTCTAAATAAAGTACACTGGATCTTGGACTAAAGTGCAGCATCACTACTATTTAGGGTCAAATACTTATTAAATGCTTAATTTTTGCAGGAGAGGAGGGCATTTCAATCGCTTTTTGGATCGAAAAAAAATAATACAAAAATGAAAAAGTACTTAATACTTTTTCGTTTTTGTATTATTATTTTTCAATTATTATAGTTTTAATACAGGCTATTTATTCTAATTCAACAATTTCCTATCGATAAGTAACAGTCTTCTATTCAATCCAAATTAATGCAACACCAACGTAAATGCTGAAGGAAAATTTCAATTGACAAGAATGTCATTTTATAAATTCCATTGCAGTTAATTAGGAAGAAAAATAACAGTCCCTTATAAAAAAGTTACAAAATGAAATTCAGTTTATCGAATGCATTTTATCAGACCAGCTTGTTATCTCAATTTGGTCTTATGATTGACCGGTAGAGAATGCCATTTCGTACAGTCCAGGGCGGATAAAACTGACTCTCCACATAAGTAACTTTACTACAAGATGGTATTTCTTCAGGTTTATTTGCCCTCGACTACATAATTTTTGTAATTTTGTACGTAAACGTGCCATGTAATAAAGTTTTAAATAAGTAAAAGGTAAAACAAAGTCTCAAAATAGCCCCAAATTCGCGGTCTAAATTTGCAGGCCGTTTCCCTACAGTCAATAAATTATACAAGTCGAATGTTCGGAAATACCACCCACATTATGGGGCAACTTGGCAAACGTAATTAATAAAGTTCGCATAATATTTAACCGGCTCCTCATCAAGTTAAGATAGCATTCCGCGCATTACGTAAGGGATCCGTATACTTAATACAAATAATATAGCATGTAAGGCCGACACACACGAATGCGTAATGCAACACCGCCGGCCTGTATTAATTTAGTTACCTATGCTGACGATGTTGTGATTATTATCTCATCTGTCGGCTGTGACGCCGCGAAGTCCGGTCAGCGTAAAAGAAAAACTATACCGTGACTTTACAACCGGCCGCCTGTCTGACGTCAACCCTCCTTGTAAATGCAATTGATGCCTATGAGCTGCGTACCTTAGTCGCCTCGTACTGAGAGAATATGGAGTGATCCTATTCTAAGGCGGAACCACACTCCACAACTTCATGTAAACGTAAACATACTTTATTGAACAACTATATCCACATCTACGATACCACAACAACATGACAAAACACGGCAAACAGTACTTATTTCCTAGAAATTAAGAACAAACATTGCTGACATGTATTGCGAGAATCTTGGATTAAGGATGTTATCTGTAACATTGACATTTACTACTCGTTAGTGGACAAACATTGTAGCATAACAATCACGTTTTCATATATTATATTTCTAGTTTGTGGGGTTAGAAATAGTAGACTGAGTTCGTTTGAATAAATTATGAGGAAAGAAGAGGAACATTGATGATTATATGTGGAGAAGAAGGCCTAAAAATAGATACATTGTATCATGATATGAGGATGTTGGGAGTGTATGTAAGTACAACTACACGTAGAGAAACGTAAAAAGAACGCACATTTTGCGACGACCCCAGTTCTTTGCTGCTTCTGCAAGCATCTGCTTTACGATTTAATTATAATATTAAGAACTCAAAATCGATATTTCGGTCTTATTAGTACAAAACGTATTAATACAAAATACAATTTTTCCATGCTGAGAAACACCAGTCTATTGTCAGCTGCTTGTCCCATCGCGCATATTTTATAAGTCAATCATGGTAAAGGGAATGCAAATTGAAGATTCTTCCTCACCTCTCTGGTCACCAGTTCACCAGTGGAAATCTTCAACGAATTACGTCATCCACGGCATAATATGAGTGGTCCTGTTCTAAGGCAGGAACCACATTGCTCTCATAAAAGAAATTATTATTATTTGTCTCATCTTTTCTGCGATCAGCTAGCAGATGTGCTTTAAGCATAACACATAAACAAATTCTTAATCACCTATTGTATAGAATTCCTTTAAAATATTGTTACGGAAAATGCACCAAGTTTAAGTAAGTATTTTTGAATGATGTTGTGGTAGATAATGCACAAGAAATCTCTAAGAACGGAAGTCTATTTATACCGAGCGGAGCGATTACGGCAGGTTCCTTAAAAGCTTTTATTTACTTTTGGGCTTCCATAATCAACGTTTATTTAGTAGCAAGGAGATTTCATTTAAATATGAAAGGCGTTTTCGTTCCGCTGAATGCAAACTGAGGTATATTGCATGGAGACAACGTTGTGACTGAAAAAAATGTATTTTACTTTTCATGCTCGTAAATATTTAGATTATGTATGATTATGTACGCCTTGTATGTACGCCTAAAATTAGATTTTATGTTAATGTGTAGCATAAAGTAAAATCTTTTTACTCAAGAGCATAAAACAAAAATCTTCGTCCGAATCAATTTCCTCGAATCCTCAAAGTGAAAAGCAGAGTATGTAACTCGTGAGTAAAGTGACATTTCACCTTCAATATAACTATCTTTTTATAACTTTTCGTATGGGTGTAACCCCAAAATCGCCAAAAAGAAATCAGCTAATACATACAAAACCAAATACCTAACTTGACGAAAATGTGTGTATATTTTATAAAAACAAAATGCTATGAAATCTTTTCCAATTGTTAAAACTCAATGGTACATGAGAAATAAAAAAATCATAAATTCGTTTCGTGGTCATATCCTTAGGGAAATGTGTTCACCGCATCTTACCTCTGAAGTAACGGACTCCAAAAGGGATTGTGAATATAATCACGGATCGTTGATCGCCCTTTATCTATATCTCTATAACTATAGAGATTAAATTCTCCGAATTTGGAGCTTAAAGGATAATATTTCGTCAATATATAATAATATATATCAGTCAATAACCAGACAATTATTCAAAAGGACAAAATTACTGTACAATTTCTGGACAATTTACTTTACGGCGAGAGAAGACGAAGGACAGGAATGTGTGGAAGAAGTTGGGGGACGCTTTTGCCCAGCAGTGGGACTTAAATAGCTAAAAAAAAAAGGATGATAATCTTTCCTCGAGACACCACTAACGTTGAACATTCATAAAAAAATAATTCTTACATGATGTTTTATTTAGTTAAAATAAATATCTTAGAAAAAATGTATAGAACAACAAATAAGAAAAAGATTATTAAAACAAAAACAAAGTCTTATTGTCATACTGAGAATAATGTAATTTGGAATGGTGTTGGATCGCAATTATATTACGAAAACCTAGACATTTATTTTCAAAGAACAATTTCGCTAACAATAGTACCATTCTTAAAACTAGGCCCTTTGGATAGGACGCGTAGATTGTAGCCCCATAGCTCCCAATGGAAACGGAATTCGGAATTCCACAAACAATATGGTTACATCTTCTTACGAGGTATTTTTCTAGTACCGATTTTAATCACACAACCATAACATTCTCGTGAGGATCGTGGTCGTTACGTAGAATGATGATACACAGACATATTCTAGGCACTTTATTTATTAATGGAGTGGTTTGTCATTGCCTTTATCATTTCACACACGTGTTAATAATCAACCAATGTGCAAAAAATACTATTTTGTTTGTATAACCATCTGACTCTTACTGCACAATAGTTACATTGGTATACAAACTCGTGTGGCACGAGTTCGAACCTGGAAACCCTCGATCCACAGACGGGGGTCTTAACCAACACTACCTCCGCTTCAGTAACCAGTGGTCTTGTGGTACACTTTGAAGAAAAACTGTAACTGTTTTATGTACGTATTTCCTAGTTTTAGATTCCTGGTTTACCAAATTTATTGTATTTACATTTGACGATGATATTACAAAAATTACAGCAAGAATAAAAATAAAACAAATGTATGATCAAACTTTTTATTAGCTTCCCTAACCTACAGACGGTACTAGAATATGTGATAGGCGCTCTACGTGGCAAGAAACTTTAACAAAGACTGTCGTTATAATGAGGTTACCCGGCGTCCTAGAAGGGCGACAAAGGTGCTTAGGCAGCAACGCGGAGCGCGGTGGTCAAATTGCTACAACTGCGGCTTGCCCACGGCAAAATGTATCTTCAGTACATATCGTAGTTCTTTCTTTCTTTTTTGATAATTGTGTTATTGCTAACACTGGTTATTGATTGCGGTCTCTTCAAAGATCTCAAGAATATTTTACTGTGTATAAAACATTTTATACATACTTTCATTCCCCTGTTACAGAACATTGGGGATTTTTTTTAAGCCTGAGTCTTTTTCTATGTCTAATCCAAACATTAAATGTAATTAACTAAGTAATGTAAATAAGACAGACCAATAAACATAATTTCGCGTTTATTAAATTATGTGTAGAAGTACGTATTGCGTTATCTTTAAAACACGACTAGCGTCGCACCGCACCGTGCAGTGTTACGCAGCGTAGCTAGGGCGCGAGGTTATGTTGAAGTTCAGAATTGAAAGTTAATTAAGGTGTTGTCGCACGAGATCAAAAGTTTACTTGTCTCTCTTTAGTCATTTACATCGAAGAAATTGCTGTGAAATTTGATTTTGTCCTTCATTTAATACATTTGCTGAAATTTGTAAAGTGTAATTTTGTTTTTGACATCGAATTTTTTACAATACTAATTATTAGTGTTTTTTGTTACGTTACATTTATTAGCTGCGCCCAAGGCTGCTTCTTTAGGTATTTTGTAATAAAAATTAAACCTTGTTAAATTATACAGTAATTGTGTACCAAATTTTATCTAGTAGTATTTGCGTAATTGAATGACAAACATCGTCATATCTCATACACTCTCACACGCATTGTAATAAGACAATTACAGAGCATGACCAAACATTGTAACCTAATTTTTGAGTAAGTACATGAAAAGACAAAATTCCCCACAATTGTGGTGTCGTGTGGTCGCAATCTGCCATATTTCTTGTCCGGAGACAATCATAAATTACTGGTGCTGGTAATAATGAAATTCCTTAGGAAGCCTGAGGAAATTAGTCATGGCGATTCTCGGCATAGGTACGTCTTGTCGTTCGATTGTCTCTGAAAAATGACAGTTCTACTATAAAGCGATGTCTATAGTTAAACACATTTATCCTTCTTCTTTCATTTATGTTAAAATATAGTATCGTTATATTTATTAACAAATACATATATAGATAAACATCCAAGGCCCGGGCCAACCAGAAAAAGATCATTTTCCATCATGACATGACCCGATCGGGGATCGAAAGGCACTTTACCACTGCGCCACCGAGGTCGTCGAATGTTGCTTGTTAAGTGACATTTTATAGTTGTCAGTATCTTTTCATTTTGGTTGGGTAATGTATTTAGATATCGTTTTATAGTAAGACTTTTAGATATCTCGTATAATACTTTACAAATTGTGTTTTTTTTTATGTTTAACATCTTCCTTCTCGCTTTCTTGCTGTCCGAGGGGCGATTTGTTGACATTCACACGTCCATCACTTTTCACACATTCTTAACATTTATCAAGAAATAACTCTCACAAGTGAAAGGAAAATAATGCAGTTGAAACACTGGAAGTCGGTTTAAAATCTATAAGTACAACATTCTAGAAAAACAGGTACTAGACAAAAAAAACTTTTCTGATCCCAGTTGAATCATTTGTCAGTACTGTCAAGCGGACCATGACAAGGGTCTGAAATATTATCGATAAATATGTTATCAAAATCATCTTTTTACAAATATTTCAATTCAATACGAACCCCTTTATTCTCGCTATAAGTTTTGTACCATTTATGCTTTATTATATAGTAAATTACTTGTGCAAATGACTCTTTATTCGCACTTTATGTATGTTCATTATTTAGACTATAGTCGCCTAAGTCGTTCTTTCTACCCAAATATCAAATTTTGATTATAGCCATTTAGTGGATTTCGCGTGTTTACATACAAGAGGTACTTACTAAAAATACGTATTTTTAGTAAGTACCTCTTGTCCACTCCAGGTTGTATTACGCTGACAACTGAGGCTGGCAATTATTAATTTTCTTATATATTACTGGAAAGTGACTGGACTTAGCACTTTTTTTATTAAATTTAGCGGACGTTGTGTCCAAAGCCGTCTATTATCGGTGTTTTTAAAAAAGGTTTGGTCTTACTTTCTAATTCTAGTAATCAGTAGGCTTATTTTAATAAAATATAAGCCTGAGGTTGTAATCGTCTAAACTATTTAACACATTAAAACTCGGATTCCAAAAGCCCTTCGTATTCGTATTTCAAAGGTCACACAATCCCGCATTCGGACCTCCATTATTTGGGACCCTAAACTATAAAGTCAAAAGTTTCCATATGTCGTTAACGGGCTAATGGACATTCTGCAGAACTTTGTGGTGTGAAAACTAAACTAAATTATTATAAAAAATAATCATCATAAAAAATTACAATAATTATCACAATAATACTGGTTGAATGTTTTCTTATAAAAAATCAATTATTTAAGCTAATTCATCTTTGATCTTACTCAAAAATAAACATAACCATGTCTTGAATATCTTACAAAATATACCGACTCTGATGTTTTTTATAAATAATAATTATTATTTTTCTCTCTCTCTCATCTGAGGTAACCTGGTTGCTACCCTTGACGTTAAGCGTCGGGGACCGAAATATGGTTTCCTACTGTTCCTTCTCCACTTTGTCGGTCCCGGCATCCTTAGTCATCTTTCTAGTCTTATCCTTTGTCAGACCATTGGCACGCAAATTGACATCTTGATGTGATATATTGTTTGTTGGCTGATATGAACAGATCTGCTGCATTTGAGCTTTTGTCGGTGTTATTACATGTAATATAAACACGCTACGACTTGTTTGCCTTCTCCACTAGACACATTGATAAATCCTTGATAAATCATACAATTAGTTATGATTTATTGGAACACATTTTTAATAGAAATCAGTCATACATATTACAACCCAACTAAATTTCACTGTATGTGTGAACTTAATATTTAAAGTCGGTCATAGTACCTCTCAAAATCGTGTCAATAACATTGTAGCCCAGTGTCCGGCGGGCACAACAAACAAGCAAACACGACCCCAAACGCGAGTCGCATGCGGTCAGATATTTACTAAATGCCTATTGGCGCCTGAATACAGATTCTGTGTGGAATACAAATCCATCATTTTACGTAGGTACGATGTCAGAGGTTTACTGAAGTACAGATAAGAATCATTATTGCCGTTGGAGTTGAGATGAAAAAATACGAAACCGGACCCTGGGCTCCGACGCTCAACGGCTGTGGAAACAATCGGTAAAACGCTTAGGTAATAAATATTAAATAAATATATTAGACCAATCACACAGATTGAGCTAGCCCCAAAGTAAATTTGAGACTTGTGTTATGGTATACTAACTCAACGATACTATACTTTATACAAATACATATATAGATAAACATCCAAGACCCGGGTCAATCCAAAAAATATCATTTTCCATCATGACAAGACCGGGGATCGAAGACGGGACCTCTCGGTTCAGAGGCAAGCACTTTACCACTGCGCCACCGAGGTCGTCAAAGGTGAGAGAGATGACAAGGACGAAATATTCAAATGATTTTGTTATGATATTGTTACTCAATAAATAATAACTAATTAAAATAAAATAAATAGAATTAAAACAAATTATACACATAATTTATTTTATTATATTTTTATTATATTTAACAAAATAAATAATACATATCTTAATTAAAATTTCTTGAGCAGAAATTTTCAACAATTAAAGAAGGAATACTGAAACAATAGACGCATGTTGATGCAAAACAATGAAATAAGCTGTACAATCTTATTTAAAACTCGCTATGAGCAATTTAACACGGCAATTTATCAGCTATAAGTATCCGTGACGTGAAGATGGATTTCGTATCGTAACCATCCATCAGCCAGGAATTATGCGTGAAATAATATCGTCGGATGAAAGATTTTATGAGCTGGATTAGCTTTCCATTGTAAATACCAACGAGTGGATACGATAATCGATATAGGTATTGTATCGTAAAGGTGTGCTTGTTTAAGGAAGTTTCGTGAAACTGGTTTGGTAATCTAATATATTATCCTATTTTCTTGCATCAATGTGAATAGTGTCACAAAAAGTTCTGATCAAAATTTACTATAACCACTCGTTTGTCGCTCTATTTCATAATAAAAACACTTTTATTATTTGATAAAAATAATATATTTGTCCTGCTATTCTAATAGCAGCCCAGCTTTTAAATTGTGATTAATACAAGTACCCAAAACTCAATCAGAATCGTTGTTCTTGTTTGTGGAGCTGCCTCCATTTATACTCGTATCTACCCTCTGCTATCGATTTCACCTCTTTATACAAAATCAAGGAAGTAAATGCAGCGCTTATTCAATACTTCAGCCACACTTCAGTCACACCAGCTCATACTTACCCAAACATATCGTTTTAAAACAAAAATAAATAAATATTAGGTTAGGACAAATCATACAGATTGAGATAGCACCAATGTGGATGAAACTCTAATTAGATCTGTTACTATCTTTGCTCAACGGGCATCGCTCCCACCGGTATCAGTTATTTTTTAGCGAACAAAATATTGACTGACGCCAAGGCTTATCCGATGCATATCCCTGCGATCGTATGCTACGGATGACAAAATAATGGAAAAACAATATGGGAAATGTATTCAGGGAAAAATTGGTGATTAACGCAGGATCCATATGGCTCTCGGGTTTTTTAAATTCAGTATCCACTGTCCTTTTATTCGATGAACTTTATCTCGTTACAGCGTGTGGATTGGACAACGTGCGTGGGGGTAGCGGTTTGTTTTTATCAAATCTAAAATATACTTTGTAGATTACGAATTTACTCTCTTTTGACCGCGGCCTTGCCATCGTGATTTGAACGACAGTGGAACAGAAATGATTTTTATACAAATTTTCACGCTCCATTTTAGTCATTTAGGAGTTGATTTATGTTTGTAAGATTAATAACTATTTTGATGTAAATTTTCCATTCTTACGGGTTTTAGAACAAACAATGCACTCTTTGAATCCAATCTACTCAATGAGGTTTCGGCTAATTTCATAATACAAATAAAATTACCTACTTCAATAGTTTTCGCTACGCAAAATAAGGACGAATTAAATAATCAAACAAAAAATCTGCCAAAGAATCGTTTCGATGAATCGGTTAATTTGCCTTCATATCTCGGCTTATCCGAATCGACAAACTTCGACCGAATGTACGTGTAAAATATAACCTATAAAAACAAAACACTGCGGCTTTGAAACAAATAATTGTATCCCTTCGGAGCACATAACTCTTGAACACTAATTGAAAACGGGAAAATAACGGAGCCTCTGAAAAATGATGATCCTGAATGTAGGCCGGGAATGTAGGACGGCCTCTGGTGGCTATTTATTTCTACATATTGTTACTTTTAAGCCTAAAATACCGCCTATTGCATAAAAAACACCGAGGGATTCTCTTCTTGGAATAATATTTGCCTTTATGGAACTGACACGATTCAATTCAATTGCAAACAGGATTTTGCGCGTTACAAAAATGTTTTACTGCTGTCCTTTTTCATAAGCTCTCAAATCCCAATTTATTTACTTTTAGTTAGATACCCTTACGTCGTGTACCTTATTGTATAAGTCAGTTACGCATTACATTTACAGCTTTGTTTGTACATACGAGGTTTTAAGGAAAAATAATTATGTAATATTATCTTTATGACTAATAAAAAAAAGACTAATGCCAAAACATTTTTTTTAGAATTTTTGTCTGTCTGTATGTTGGTTCGCGCATCAAACAAAAACTCACTTTTTACATTTGTGTAACGGAGGGTCCAATTTAAAATCTGGTATAGGTTTCATCGCGATACGTTGCTCCGAGATATCGACAATAATAAGTTATGAGCGGACGCACGAAATAAACGCGAGCGAAACTACGGGAAAAAGCTAGTTTTGTATAAATTTGTCACTAGATTTTGTGTGATAGAGTTATAAACATATGCTTAAAGACAAACATCCAAACTTTCACATTTATATCATTACAACTACGATAACGAAGGACGATGGTACATATCGAATGGTAAGATAATTTGAAATGCCTATAACATGAACATTCAATCCAACTTCCTACCTCTAGGCACTGTTTTTAAGGGGCGTCATTTTTTTAGTATTAAATCAACCGGGGAGACTGGATTTTCCCTCTGCCAAAGATTCGAGACCGACGACGGTCTACTCCGTCTATATATATATCCTTTTAAATATCAGTTTTTCTTGAATAAAAAACAAATGTTCGTATTTAATGAAGTCGTTGAACAACATACTACATTACACGTTGTGAGCTGAGATGGATTTACTCCCATAATTTTACCAACTTTTTCATAAAAATACTTCTCATAAATGTGAGAACGGACTCTTAGATAACAACCTAAGCTTCACTACACCAATCTACACTCCGCACTCAATGTAACATACAATGTTGCGTAAAATATGTGCGGCCTCTCCGGTTGGTTTAACACTCAAAGGCGTTATGGCAATCGTTCATAAAATAGCGTACGTCATATTTTTTTGCGCCTCGCCAGCGTACTGTTAAAATATTCGCGTAATACGATTGCCAAATTCTCGCGCAGTAAATCTTCGTGACGTCACAGCTCTTATCGTTCAAAGCACTGCTTGTGGAGAACAGGGTTTTTCTGCGGAATAAGAGAATTTTCACATTTCTTTTGTTTTATCAATCTAGATTTCGCCCGTGTGAATGTTGCTTGAAATACAATTTTATCACAAACAAGGGTGTACCGTTAAATTTGTTTTGTCGCGCAGGGGCGCGCCATTTAAACATGTTTGGACAAAATGGCGTACCTTGCGTTTTTCTGCGCACGTTAAAGTCAAAATTGATGGTGCAACCCACCCAAAGTAAAATTCAACAATAAGCACATAGAACTTCTTCTCCACTTTTTTTTCAAAACCTATTTTTTGGTACATGCAGATACTATACAACATATTGTATCCTTACATATTAAAAATATAGTCCTCTGCCGCATCTGTCTATTCGCGATGAACTCAAAAACTACTGAACGGATTTTCATGCGATTTTCATCAATAGATAGAGTGATTCCTGAGGAAGATTTAGGGGTATAATTTGTTATGTGTTTACCCGAGCGAAGCCGGAACGGGCCGCTAGTTAAGTTATAAAGCTCGCGTCTATATAGTATAAAGAAACAGATAAATATTGTATTAATATTGTGCAAAGTTAGTACTCCGAAAGCTGTTTCAAAAGCTTTTTATTTTATGACAGGCCAATAAAGTAAATCGTGTTTAGTGCTTCAACTGCAATCAAAGTGCAATAATTATCGTTAAAATAGTCGTAAAATCAGGGGGAAATAACTACAGTTTATTAACAAAAGTTCGATTTTATCAAGCGAAGTAGAAATATTTTGTTATAATTTTATAAGTGTAGGAGCGCTACGAAGCTATCAGGAATGCTACGAGTCTCGTAGCCGAGCTACAATTGTCGTAGCACATATATATTCTTGGAACGTAGAACTATGAAACGTTAAAACTTGTAGCAAAACATAATTATTATGTTTCACATAGATACGTACCTACGCGGTGTATGGTTCCGCCCTAGAATAGGACCACTCCAGATTCTCCTGTAGATGTCGTACGAAGCGACTAAGGGACACAAAGCCCTAGCATTCCCAATAGCATTCCCAAAGAGGGTTGACGTCAGGTGGGCGGCCGGTTGTAAAATCATAGCCAAATCTTACAAATTTAATGGCAATTTACCACACTGGTACCACAGAGGGTGGAGCTGGCACTTACATATATGGCTCCCTTCCCATTGTGAAATACCTACCAAAACGAAAACTTTATAAATTTTTGGTAAACAAGACACAGAAATACACATACAAATGTGCATATATTACGGAAGGGCTTGTTCAGAATAAGAATGGGCGATTTACACCGCTCCGGGAGAAAATAGAAACAAATGGGAGAGGTAACGTCACAGAAAACGATGTGCAGAATGGAATTGTTTTTCATTCTACCAAACAGGCAAACAGACATGCAGCCTACTACCAGCCTATGAACGTCTGCAACTCCAGGAATGTACACGCGCGTTGTCTTCTTTAAATTACTTCAGAAACAAGCTCGATTTCAATGACCTTGATTTCTAATTACAATAATGATGGTAAAAAATTACAAAATTGCTCTTCGAAAATTATTACAACACTATTTCTCCTACTTTTATCAAGATTCTGTTCCAGAACCGAGATAAAAAAATTTGTTATTTTTACGTATAACAAATTCCTCCATCGTTCCCCGGGACTTCGCTCCCGTGGGAATTTTGAGATTTTGCAATCTGTCATGCAAAATCTCAAAATTCCCACGGGAGCGATGGAGACAAACATACGTACATCCTCACAAACTTTCGCATTTATAATATTAGTAGGAAAAAAAAATTTTTTCGTATTATATTTGATGATCTTCAAACATTTTTTTCTTTTTGTTGATCTATGTCACTATAATAACCTGAAAAATCTGTTACAACTTATTACAAACTCGAAATTAAGAAGAAGAAAAAGTTCCTCATCTGTACTATCACAATTCCACTCGTAAAGCGAGCCGTGGCCCGAACTTGATGGACGAGCCAACATTTTTAATATATCTGGGGCGCGATCTCCCTAAATTTCAGCTCAAGAATTACGCAAATCGTCTTCAGAGCTCAATTGCTATAGAATATTTACAATTACCATATTTTTTTTTATTTCACTTCCAGAAAACAATTTAAGCATGAGCAGTGAACCATATTCTTGCTTTTCAAGTGTGTTATATTGTAACATAGGTGCTATATTTTATAGTGCTATGTATATTAAGTTTGCATTAAATTTATCTCAGGTAAAAACAGTGGCCACATAAAAATTACAAGCCGTGCGCTCCAACCAAACAATTAAATCAATCTTTTATTGTATTTTTATTTTATTTTATTTAACCACAGATTTTCCTCTTTTCTTTTCACACTTTTCACAGATATTTGTAATGCGATAAAAGTCGATAGACTCGAAATCGCCGTCAATAAATTACAAAATCTCTAAGCTGGAATGACCACAGAAATTAATCATTGGTCAATATTGCTTCCTGTCATGCCAGATTTTTATATAGAGCAACTTGTAACTTATATCTAATCCATAACATCAGTTCAAGGAGTTGATTAAGTTCTTTTTAAAGAAAAACAGACCATTGCTTTTTTATCGTTCAATTTTTTAATAAATAAATGTTGCCAATAAAATATTTGAATGGGCTGACATTTTAGTATAACAAAAGAGCTTTGCTCTTCAAAATTCTTAATTAAAATCAAGTGACTAAGGCTTCGCCCTTTTAATTAACATTTCTTGTAAAGGTAAGTAAGGTATATTTATTATATGAATAAAAAATCTTTGCTAAAACCTGGAAAATATGATAGTGACATTCGTGTGTTAGCTGGTAAGTAGTCTTTATTAGAATTATACGAGTATATGTATAATGTATCCTAAATTATAGGTAATACTATTATGAAAGTATATTTCGATGAACACAAATGATGATGACGAAGAATTAGTTATTAAATAATACACGAAGTTATAAATAAACATAGAAAATAGCATATTTAAAAAATAGTATTTTCGTATTACCAGCAAGCACCTACATACTTTGTAGTTATAGTGCATCTCGACCTAATATTTTCTGACTTGGGAGAACTGTTCCAATTCTTAAATCTAGACCATAAATCGACTATCGAGCTCAATCCTGCTCACTGCTCAGTGGTTTGAACCACGAAACTTAATTTAATGGAGCTCACAAACTCACCGTTTTGGAACGATAGGGCTCCAATTGTAGTGTAATATAATATATTCTTACCCTGCTAAAAACGTTAAAGTATACTTTAAGCTAAAGTAAGTTTTGTTAATATCGCACCATTGAATTATTGTACGGAGTACCTACTAATACCATGTATCGCACTTTTAAAAAATTGGCATTGACAGAACGAGGCAAAACTTTGACATTGACTTTAACCTGCGCACCGCTAACGACATTTTGACAAAACGGCATTTTTCTGCCCAGGTTAACGTTAACGTCAAAGTTGACTGGTGCAACTCTCTCTTAAATAATTACGATACTTAAAATAGTCATGCCTGTGGCGTTTGGTTTTCGCCCTAAGAAAAATACCGCCCATATCCTCCCGTGGATATCATACGATGTAACCAAGGGATATAAGACCTTAAAAGTTAAGCGGCCACAACGGCATTCCCAGAAACGGAAAGAATTCGCCTGAATTATCAATCATAAAGCCTAAACAAATTTAAGGAATATTTTTTAATTATTTCGAGGCGTCTCAGCCGTGAATGTAACTGGGAACACGCTCAGATGAAAGAAAGAGACAATTATTTCATGCGCTAGTTCAAACGCTGGTAATTTATTAGTGTCTGCGATGTCAACTACAAGCTAAAGTTAACAGATTTCAAATTTATGTTAGCTCCATTTAGACAGTGTTTGCATTGTATATCGAGTGGGGTACATATAATGGAAAATTTAATAGCAATTTCAAGTCACGTAATATTGTACTTTGGGGCTTTTAGTGAAATATATAATATCGTATCACTATCTTCGTCTTGAGACTACGATTGCCAAATCAAATTTCAATCGTACAGTCAACAGTTAAACGACATTTAGCTCTTATTGCCACAGGTTAATAAGGGCTAAATTGCAATGAATTTGGGTACGCTTAGCCGCAATCATGATCTGAAGACGTCTTAAAGAGTCGTGGTCCCAGGACGATGCTAGTCCCAATACTCTCCTTTGAAACTGGAATTTATTTTTCATATCAACGTTTTCACGGTTACTTCTTCAGCCATAAAGCATTGGAGCCCAGAATCCTATTCGCTGCTTTTCTTCTCCACGATTCGCAAACTTTCAACATCAATTGTCAGACCATATCATCCTTGATGGCATAAAATACTTAATAGGTATTCATACTAATATCATAGATGCGAAATGTGTCTTTCTTAGACTTTGATTAGACTTTCCGGGTTAAGCAGCTGGGCCGATTTTGGTGAAATTTGTACTAGATCTAGTCAACAACCCGGGGTCAAACATAGGCTACCGCGGGCAGAGATGCGAGTAACAACTAGATTCATATAACTAGAATACCCGGACATAATGTTATTTCCCTTCCATTTGAAACCATATTCGGCGGATATCGCCCGGCAGTTTGTGCAATTCAGCAAACAATTAAACTGCAATAAAGGCACAAATGCACAAGTGCATTCTACGCGAAAACCGCCTGATTATGAGTGTGCTTACGCTAATGATTGTGAAACCGTGCATAAGTGTGTGATAGTTGAGATATTATAACCAGATTAAGGTATTATATTTTTAATAAGTTTTGCTTTCTGTATCGGCCGGTAACGTAGACAAAAAAACTATACATGGTCACATCTTTCGCTCACCTCATTTGGATACGCTAGCATTAAATTACTCGTAGTCTTTATATCCTTTATCTATGGCCGGTAACTTAATTAGAATAAAAATAAGGCGACATCATAATAACAACTGCAACTGCATTTGTCATGTCTAAGATTCTCCATTTTTTTTTTAAGATTTGATTTGGCACTCATATGAACCTCGATGTCCTTAAGTCAGCACTGCAACGATTGAGCTTACAGGGTCAAGCGTAAATGACATAGGCAAGCATTGGTTCCTTATATAATGTGATGGTTTACTCAAGACGTGGCCGTAGCAGCAAAGGCACTCTTGCTGTTTATCGTCAGGGAAAAGAAGGCATAAAAACCTATTTTTCACGACCTCGGTGGCGCATTGGTATTGTGATTGCTTTTAAACCGAGAAACCCCGGGTTCGATCCTCGGTCGGGTCGTGATGGAAAATGATATTTTTCTGATTGTCCCGGATCTTGGATGTTTATCTATATATATATGTATTTGTTATAAAATATAGTATCGTTGATTTATTATCCCATCACCAGTCTCGAACTTGCTTTGGGGCTAGCTCAATCTGTGTGATTTGTCCTAATATATATAATTATTATTTTTTTTATTTAATATCTCATAAAATAATTAATTTCCAGGCTAAGATGATTTGAATTAATATCTAATTATGACACCAACAACATCGAATATCCACACACACAACGATAAACATAACAAATTGCAATTGTTGTAAAGCTTTGATATCAGCAACTAGCACAAGCAATGTATTAAGTAAATGTAGCGTGTATGTATCTATTGGCGGACTCAGCTGTTGCATCTAATAATTACTATTTGCATATCTGTGTGCATTGTCTGCAATGTGTTTTTCTAATTTTGATTGTGTGTGTGTGTGAAATTTTAATTTATAACACATTTTTCTTCATTAGCTTTCATTGTGTCAATGGAAGCTAGTTATGAAAAAATTAGATAGTTAAAACTTATTTTTGTGAAATTATATTTTTGGTCAAATACATCTGAGGTCAATAAATACAATATCGTTTGTGAAGTCGCGGACACATCTACTTAGTTCTAGTCCAAAATCTAATTAATATATCATTCTACTCATGTTATAAATGCGAAAGTTTGTAATGATGTATCATACTCGTATATACAGGATTCAGTGTAGGATTATAGATGTATGATGATATGTGTGTATGCATATTTATTCTTTCACGCAAAATCTACTAGACTGTTGTGAAATTTAGTACATAAGTAGAATATAAACACTTACTTACTTTCTTAGAATATAAACACGGAGCGCAGCTAGTAACATTACAAATATAAAAGTCAGTTTGACACGTTCCTTCGTTTTCTACTCACCTGTTTAATTTTATATCGGAATGTATGTTATCGGCCATCCACCCGTCCCTCAACACCTCACGATTACGTAGTCAGTGTTTGACAAGTAACTATTCAAACTTTGCAGATAGACTATGCCCATGGCAAGACAATCATAGTTTTTATCCTCGGTTTATATAGATAACACAGATGTTGCTGCATGTCTGTGCATGACACTTCACTGCACTAGGTGACATCTTAAGCAGAGCTCTACTGTCGCAAATTTAACGACCTCTCAAGAGTCAGACGAAGTGAACTCATGTATCGAGATCGTGGTACTCTAGGTACGGATATGTCGTGAAATGACATAGGGTAAAATAAATCGTTATGTGCTCTCTATTGCCGTTGAGCTCCGTTATAGCTGACCCACACGTCAACTTGTGAACGATACAGAAAACTATATATTTCAATTATATTTCGGTCAATTGTATTCTATACTAGCGACCTGGCCCGGCTTTTCACGGGGTCATTTATGTATGTATAAACATGAACCTTCGGAAATAAATTGTCAAACAGTAGCAGTAGTAATAGATTATGTTCTATCTCAGATAATAACTAACTACTTACTTAACTAAAAATGAAAATTAAAATTAGAATGACTATAAAAAAAATACGAATACTTGTAAAATAGCAGAATAAAAAGAAAACTCACTTTGGATTCATGTTCGTACCTTCATTAACCTATCAATTCCCGCGCGGCCCGATCAGCCGCGATCCTATTGTTGTTCAATCGTTTTTATTATCGCTAGGATCAAAGGGTTCGTTCGTACGATTTTACTTGAACTAAGTAATTATTATAAAATATTAATATACATTTCATATCATCTGCGAGTCCGGCCTTATGTCATTTGGACATAAATGCGCCTATTACGTCCGCAATGTGGTCAAACAGCGACTTGTCAAACAACCTGAATTAAAATGGATTTAATACGACCCGCGTTTGCAGATGTGACATTATTACCTAATGTGACGTCACAACCCTTTGACTTGCAAATTGCAGAATCCTGATTAATTATTTGGCTTTGTATTTGATTCGATTCTAATAAAAAATAATTGATATTTTTTTGTAATATATTTGAATGTTTTTATTATTTAATTGAATTTTGCTTTGTTTTAATTTTTTATTGCAAATTGAATTTAATGTATTTAAGTTTTTAAACGGTCCGTATAGGTAGCTGGCTACCAAACTACAAAAACGAAGTGCGCGTTTGCAATTCATATCTCACATGTGCCTTTGTCTCGATGCAGCACTGTGAGATGTCACGCACAGTTAGCTGATTTGAAAAACTATGCAACTATTTTGGAATTTTAATCAATCGAGGCACAATACACAAATACATTATTTCTCGATTCTCCACAATCAAGGAATGAAATATCACTATTGATATAATAAAACATAAATTACTTTTTATCCATCGATTATTTTTAGCGTCACATTGAGAGCGAAGCCTCGGGAATAAGTGTTTTCATATCTAATCGAAAATACTTCCCACGGTACGTCATTACGTAGAATGATGTTTTATATGAGTACTATGTATTGTTTCAGGTAAGCCGGTTTGTGGTTGCAGTCATTAGTTGTTGCGATGCTGCAATTAGCTTAGTGGTAAGATTGATTAGCATCTGTCCAGTAGATGTGCCGTTGTCAAGCTTGATGAACCGCATTCTACTCATCTGTGTCAAATAGCCATTGATTACATTCATCAGTCACGACTAGGTAGCTGGCGAACTAGACCAAAGCGAGGGGAGTGGACGCATATAATAATTTCTAAATGTGACGTTCCACGAGGAAATACTGTTAGGTGGTAGGGTAATCTCAGGTAGGGTTGGAGTAGGAATAGGCAAAGGCAGACGGTTATATAATAATATAATTAATAAATAAAATACAGATCTGTAAATAAAAAAATATAAACTATAGTACTACTACTAAATCACTGTAAAATTTAGAACACTTTTCCGAAACATTAAAACACTTACCCTTCAAGGGTCTATAAATAATTTAAGATATTTTATTTTATTATATATATTCTATTTTATATTTTATTTTATTATATATATATATATATATATATATATATATATATATATAATTATTATACCGTACTGTGGTAAGTGCCGATATCGTTATGGTAATGAATGAGTCAAAATGTGATTTCAAAATATCAAGTGGAACAATAATTTAAAATTTTGAATTTACACTGAAAGAAATAAAAATCATGCCAGCGCGCACGCGATATCACTAAAGAGGTCATAATGCGTGGCGTTACAATACCTTATGGACGCAGTTGCTTTCGACTAATATTATAAATGCGAAAGTGAGTTTGTTTGTTTGTCTGTTACCTCTACACGCTTTATCTGCTTAACTAATCTTCTACTATTTACATGTAATATTACAATTGAATGTAAATAGTTTGAAGTACGGAAAACGACATAGAGTAGCTTTTATCCCGGACATTAAACTGTTTCCGTGGAGGAGTATACAGTAATATATAGGCAAAAACTAGTCTATAATTAAAAATGAGTGAATGTAACGTCATAAGCGACTTCTCTCCATAAGCCACCTTTTCGCGTGGCGCGTCACAAATATTTATATTTACATCGAAAATAGACGAGCGAGCGATGCCAGCCATTGACAAAAGTGAATCATCTATTTCATCGAGACTAGCTCGCTAGCATCGGTCGTCAGCTCAATCATCTGTGTACAAATTAATTATTGTATAATATTAAACTAAACTAGGTAAAGAAGTAAAACAATGACCGCCCGCATCGCTAGCTCACTATTTTGCGATGTAGCCAGCGCTTTACGATTGCGTGTTCGAATTATTCATAACATTTCGTATCGAGTGTGTTATTAAATAATATTGATTTCATAGCAACTATTAATTTGCAATATAACCTTAAATAAGTTTTATTTACGAAAATTAATAAATATTTTTTAAGTTACATTTTTGTTACAAGCATTTATAGTCGACAGAGACGTCTTATTGCATGAAATGCTTGACGAAAAAATTATTTCCGTGCTGTAACCTGTTGAGGAGTTCCCTCGTCAGGAGCTGTTCCTGGGTGCACTATCAGGTCATGATCCAAACTAAACGTGCGTAGAAAATTTCAACTCAATCATTTGGAGATATCTGCTACAAAATTGAGTTACAAGATTCCACGTACATACATACATACATTGCAAGTTAAATAAAAGATTGTAAAAAGCGGTACCTACTTTTAAAAAAGTGATGATAGGTATGGATCTACCTAAAATAAAATCTACATAAAGATTTTCAAAATTAGATTTGAACAATTTTATGACGTCATTTTTTGACGTATGTTTCAGAAAAAGACATCTTCTTTTATCGTATTAGATTTCATATTTTTCACCGAAGCCACTCGTTGTTTTTAAGAGTGTTTTCTCTTGAAACAAATTTGACACGAAATTTTGTGTAAGATAAATGTATTGCTCGAATTTTTATTGCATTTTTTGCCAAATACTTCACCCTCGTTTACAGTTTATTTTTCAAATAAAAATGTCGGGCATTTTTCGTAACATCGTTATTAAAGATACAAAGTATTGCATTTCATTTCCCTTAATTTTATTCCCTTTGAAATTGTACCTTTATTAAATAAGGAATCAAATTTACTTTTTGAGCTTTGCAAAAAGTGAATCGCATTCAAGGTAACAAAGTTATAGGCTATAAAAATACTTGATTCATTTTCAAAACTCATTTTGATTGATGATTAAAGTTAGTTGAAAATGATCAAGAGATCTAATCACTTCACTAGATTCAGGTTCTACCTCACTTCTGCACCTATGCAGTTCAGATTCAACAGTAAATATACTTCGTAGAATAGCCATCTAATAGCCTCGCGGTTCGAAAGACCTTAGGCACAGTACTTTCGTCAACCAAAAAAGGTATCACTTATCCACAACGAAGTTATTGTGGTTCGAAATTGGCCTGAATTGCTTCGAGAAAAGGATGGTACGGCCATGCCGTTTTTTTGCTCGACTTTCGGGGGAAAATGCCTTGCGCCAATAAAGGGCCTCATGAAATGTATCGGTGCTAGGGCCATAGGGCAACCAAAAAAAAAATTATTTGAAAAATCTCTTGGTACCATCGG